>NW_028277175.1:19947500-20030000 GCF_051122295.1 Plectrocnemia conspersa
ACATCTGTTAACCAACATTAAATAGTTTATAGGTAATCTTCTATACTTCTTATCAATTTCTCTACAATATTTTTTTTTTAAATTCGTTCATTTCAATAATATAAATAATTTTACATACACACAATTATATATAATATACATGTTACTGGTTTATAACCATTTTGATTTTAAAATTAAAAAAACAAAATGTTTGTGTTTCAAAACCTTGCACAATTTAAGCGAAAGAAAAAGAAAAATACAGGAAATAAAAACAATAAAGTAAGTGATAATTTAAGTACATTTAATTGGAGAACTGTAATTATTGATAAATTGCAATTGTGACATTCTCTATATGTGGGTAATCATACGTGTACAACAAATATAGTATTGGCCTTAGAACACTTTCTTGTGGGACTCCAGCTTATTTTGTTTAATACTTAATAATCTGTTGCAAATGTACGATTCAAGTAATTCTACTAATTGCTTCGGTAGCATACTGTTTAGTTTTTGAATTACGCTTCTGTGATATACTTTATCAAAAGCTTGAGCTACATCTAAGAAAATAGCTGAACAAGTATATTTTTATTTTAGCGCTTTTTTTCTATTAAATCAGTGATGCGATGCACCTCATCGATTGTAGAATGTAAATTTCAGAACCCAAACTGAAGGTCAGGAATTGCTTATTTTCGTCTCTATTATGGGTTTCATTCTTTTCAACAGAAGGTTTTCGAATACTTTAGATATTATTGATAGCAATGATATAGGTCTGTACGGTTTTGGGAATCATGATTACTTCTGCTATATTCCAGGCACTGGGTACATGTTTTAATCTAAGCACAGCGTTAATTAAATATCATTTTTTGGAAGCTTCCTCCGATTAAGTCGAATCCGGGTGCTTTATTTGAATTAATATTAGTTATTATTTAACAAAGTTAAAAACCGATTTAAAATACGAAATATTCAATGCATCGTTACTTTTAAGATATATTTTTTTTTAATTACATGAATGTGCTGTTTTTAATATATTAACTTGTTTTCTTAGAAATGTATAATGTGATTATTAATTTTAGTAGTCGTGAAGTTGTTGATCAAAAATTAAATATAAAATACACAAAATGTTTATGAATACATATATTATCATAAGACTAGATTAAACATAAATTATGCTTATATTCATTGCCATTAATGCTAGATAAAATAATTTTCTAAAAAATGTTGAAATAACCTTAAGACACACGCACACATAAATAATATTTATAAAACCCATTTTTTTATTATCTATATACGTTTTCTAGTTTATAGTTTAAGGAACATGCTAAATGAAAAGTCAATTGTAAATATTAAATTTCTATTCAATAAATATGAAACTAGGCCTGCAGAAGATTTATTTCCTCTGTTAAATTTGGTACAAATTCGTTGAAATATCCTGCTTTTAAAAAAATAATGAACTATAAAGATAAATCAGAAATTAATATTAATAACCATATAATTTATTTTTCATGTATTTATCTACAAATAACAATGCGCAATTTCAAAGATTTGATTCTTCATCCTTAAAAATTTACTTATCAGTTGTTATTGCGTTCCTATTAATGGCGCGCAATTTGAATGAGTGAATCCTTTACTGTCATGACTCACTGCGATTTATATCAATGTTCTTCGTTGTTTTCTTCGGTTAAAATAGGATTCCGAAAACGCGAACGTGTCGTTCGACCGTGACACACTTGTCTACCCTATTGGACTTGCAAGGCGAGTTACATTCTTGACCGTTAAGTGTTCTCTCGTACGAAAGCGAAATTTAACCAAACGCATCGAATGCACAATAATCAAATTGCATATAGACATGCAAAAATGAATCACGCCCTTCATCGTAACACCAATATAATTGATGATAAACGGAATTTCCAAGAGTGCGTGCAAGAACTGTTCTTAATGCATTGCGTTATGTTGATGGAAGACATCGTAAAATAATAAGATTATGACGCAATTACGATTGAAAAGATTTGTACACGTCTTTAATATTTTTTTCAATTGTTACAAAAACTTTAAGCAAGATGTAAAACGAAAAATAGGAGTTCTAGTCGTATTAAAAATCGGGCTAAACTTTTGGAATACGGGATTTTGTGTATCTTCACTTGGTCGGAAGTGAAGTGGTAGTTTTGTAGCAAAACGTCAATTGGTGAGGGGGCAGGTAGGGCATTTGCCCCCCCTTGATTGAGAAAGAAAGATGCATGTCATTTAATGAAATACTATGAATCTTAATTAAATAGAAATATTAAAAAAACGATACATTGTCTGGAAAAATTTGGCCCCCTCTCTATAAAAAGCTAAAAAGACGTTCCTGATTATAAATAAAATAAAAACAGTCTCGAATATATGCCAAAAATAATTTTAAAATATGTCATTTCAGTGAAATCATATTGGAACACATTTTCTCCGGTAGATATGTATATATTATACAATATATATTTTTTTACCAGTGAAAATATAGTCTATCTGGCAGGTGTTAATAAAATTATATGGTTTCAACTGTTCCATAGGTAGTAATATATGCAATATATAAATGTTACATTGAATATGTATTTTTTAGTAAAGTTATAATTTCACTAGCGAAGTCCAAATACAATTTCACCAGAATATACAGTTTAACTGAGAGGCGCTATTGATTCTGCTCTAAAATATCTATGAAACTGTTGCGAAACGTCCATTTGCTGTTCAAACCCATACCTAACCTACGTGAATTAACGTAATCCAACGTAATGAAAGTTGTATTACTAACTATAGTCTGAGGACTTTCATTACTAACTAAGCCAACTCAATTTTCATGGGAAAATAAGCGGATGAAGATGTACAAAAAGATCCATAATGTTTTAAAAATATTATAGCTATGCTTTCCGATATTACTACTGACTTTTCACATAAGAGTGTTGATCAAAGTATATTCAAACCGAATTTTGGTCAACAATTATCACTTCTCAGAAGGCTAAAATTCACGTCAAAAGCAATAAATTCGTGGGAACGCTCGTTAACGGTCAAAGTAATTTTTCTGTATTGTGCTTAACTATGTTACAAAATTTAACGTATGATAAATTAATGAGCCAATATTGTCACTCACTAAATTATGATACTTTTATAGCATTTTTTATCATCTATTATGTATTACGAGTATCTCAATTTCTGTTTCATTGCTAAAATCTTTCACAGAAGTTAGACTATTATAATTTCTTATCGTCTACATCAGTGGTGTCAAACTCGCGACCCGCAAGGCCTTAGAATGCCCGCGTTTTAAACATTGAAGTTGATTTTACTAATATATATATATATATATATATATATATATATATATATTTGACATTACACACCTTTTCACTACCTATAACCAAAATAAGAAAAAAACGAAACGATACTTAAGAAAGGTTGTAATTAGGCATTATGTTTTCTCTATGTTTTTCAGTTCTTGAGAAATGAAAATTCGCATATTCACTTATCGATTTTGAGAAATTTTGATTATATATTACTAATGAGTAGATAAATTTTCTTTATATTACTAATGAGTAGATAAATGGATAATCGTCAAAGAGAACAAATTTCAATCCATTGATGACTTATTATAATGACCAGAACGGATCGCTTCATAAGATTCTCATGTCGTCTGGACGAAGTACCGTTACACGAAATAGCATGCTTTATCTCTTTCTTCGTTGCGTGCGACACCCCTCCTACTTTTATTTCTAGGGGATTGGCGTCAGTTCTGGATTGTTAAATGAATAAATTTTATTAACCTACAGTACCACTAATTTCACTATATAATTTTGCTACTTATGTATCTGATTTTTTTAATTTTGCGCAGAATTTCAAAGATCTTTTAAATAAATATAATTATTATAGTCATTATTAAATGTGTTCCTACTATTGTTGTTTCCAAAAGCAATAAAATATTTGTATTTATTATAAGAAAAGAGCATTATTATATAATAAAAATAAAATGGTGAATATTTCTTTAGAAGCGCAGGGTAACACCCCCACGGTGTATGGCTGAGAGGCAAATAGTAGTGGATTCTAATAAGAATGTAACGGTAAACCGTCGAGCTCGATAGGGAATCTTATGATGCGAACGGATCAATCTACTTCGCTTGATTTCAAAGCGTCAAGTTACGAAAGAATTTCGGGCTCTTATATTTTACCCGAAATGAAAAGAAATTGTCAATATAGCATTTAAAATCAGCACTGAAGAGAACATTATCTCAGAAAATTACACCCGATATTACTGAAATAATTTCTGGCAAAATATGTTAGGTTTCGAGCAAAAAAATCGTTTTTTTTTTAATTTTTCGTCATTTATTTTGAAAAAATTATATTTTTTTAAAAATGTATAATACATTTTTTTGCGGTATTTTTTATCTGCGGCCCATATTCGTGTGCAAGTTTGACACCACTGATCACTTTCAAATAAATTACATGTTATACAAAATAGTAATACCAATACACAACATACCAACAATAACCCCCCCAAATATGCATGAACGGACACAAAATTAAATTCGAACTAAAAGCCCGCTATCTGGGGATGATAATATCCAGGAACTTTGACCCATGCGTTCACCTGAGAATGGCAGGAATGAAAAGTAGAAATGCAATGTGCAGGCTGCATCGCCTAGGCGGAAAACACTGGGGCCTTAACTTCAGGGCGAAGGTGATAATGTACAAAGCCATTTTCGTCTCGATAATCACGTACGCGGCAAGTGCGTGGGCCGAAAGATCTTCCCGCGGACTACCGAACACCATCCTGCTGAGAACTCAGACGTCGCCGCTGAGGCTCCTCACGTCGTCCTACAATACAGCTCCGATTTCGGCAATGTGCGTGATGGCCGGCGTCGAACCCATCGATTTAACTGCCCAGATGAGAGCCGCGGTCCACCACCTCGGAAGAGGCCGCTCGGCCTCAATAGCGGGCAAGAGGCTCTTCCCTCCAGTGGGAGAGCCTAGCCCAAGTGCCGCTCTGATGACTATCCGGCGCGTCACTCGCGCTGCGGTGCTAGAAGAGTGGCAAAAACGCTGGAACGAGTCCGCAACGGGACTACTGACCAAAAAGTTCCTCCCCCTGATCTCAGGGAGACTCGAGCTCAGGTGGTTCCGTTGTGGATTCCACACCTCACAGTTCATGACCGGCCACGGAGCTTTCCGGGCCTATCATGAACGTTTTTGTTTAAGAGACCGCTCCGACTGCCCCTGCGGCCACGAACTACAGACGTCCGAACACATACTATGGGACTGCCCAATGATGGACGAGGAGAGAGCAGTCCTACACTCCAACCTCGAAATCGAGGGCGATGGCCCTCCACAACACAGACATCTCGTGGCCACGAAGGGAAATCTTCTGGCGTTCGAGAGATACTGCGCCGCATATGGCGCCCGCACAGACGTCCGTCCTCAATAGGACCACCTATTAGCCCCTTAAGGGCCACCCGCGAGCTCTCTTCTCTCATCGGAGTGAGCTAGGCAGCAGGAAAAAAAAAATAAGAAAGAGGAAATAAATAAAACAAGCACAAAGGATGAGTTGATGAAATAAATATTTTTCTTTCCAGGATGCGTAAAATCATTTCTCTCCCGTAGAGACCCCAGGTACGCGGAGCGCGACTGCCCGCATACCTTCCCTCCCCCCACATCCCCTATCCAACCTCCGTCTCCAAAAAAGATAGTGATGCCGGAGACCATCAGTAGATAAATCGCGACGGTCTACCCGTCCAGGTCGTTCACGTGACGACCTAGGAAGGAGGCCTGGTCTAGCGCCTGTATGCGCAGTATGCAGGCGCGAAAGCCAGGCTAGGTACATCCGGTCGCTCATGGGCCGAAACTCCTGAGCCTGATGCGACCGTGGAAGGAGGGCGTGGGCCCATGGACCTTCCACATACCAACAATAAAGATATTTAAACACCACTTCTATTGTCGATATCGAATATAATGAAGGGTGCGATTTCATCGCTGAACTGCTCTTATAATAATTTTAAAATCATTATTATGATAAAACATCTGATTACAGTGATATAATTCAGATAATTCGCCACATGAGTTTCCGCAGTTGTCACAATACAAAACGTGTAAAATTGCGAATCATTTCAAGGATCAACCGCAAAAATAGCAGAACGAACAGAAGTCCACAACTTCACTTTTTTATAATTCTGCTGAATTACGACAGAGTTCATGAACCAGAGTCTCCGTTCCGCCAAGGTGAAGATCGATGAGACATTATTCGATTAGATTGTGACGTCAAATTTGCTTCAAAAAGTTATGAGATCATTATTTTATATTGTCAATTAAAAATTTGACAACGGGTAAATACATTCAATATATGGGGAAAATACTAAAAATATATGCGTAAGGACAGTGAGTTGCGAATTACTAAATTAAACAAAAAGTTTTTTATGTATTATTTCTTGTTATGGTTCGAGAGCTTATACTTCTTGCTAGGTAGCGAAATAAAATATAGAAGTGGGCAATTTAAAACAAATTCTTAATACATATATATATAATACAAATAATTCATGATTATATACGAGAGATATATTTAAAATAATCTTTACCTAATATCTGATTAAAAAATCGGCAAATAGAAAACACCACATCTAATTCATTTCACAATAAAACTATATTTAATAAGCTTGTAATTTAAAAATTGTTTTTTCATTAGATTAAAACTAAAATTTTACTAAAATTTTAATAGAATTTACAATTTTGTTTAATACACATTCAAATAAACAACTCAGATTAACCTTGGCACAAAATTATCCAATAATTAGTATCATAGTTGTCTAATAATTTATATACATACTTTTTATGTATATTATTGTTGATTTATGGAGTTTATATCAAGCGTCTGGATAAATATAATACTAAAAAATATATAAATGTAGTAAAAAAATAAAAAAAATATTTTATATTTCATATAAAATACTGCTAATATCCTAACTTTATCCATTCCTGATTTGTGGAGATGTACAAATGGCCCCCTGATTCACAAGAAGGGTAATAGTCCAGTCAAATAAGGCGAAATAAAGGCTAAACCTCGGAATGAAAGATAACAAGCTGAAATTTTGCACAGACTTTCATATTGATGTTCTAAGGACAGGGTGAAAAGTCTCATAAAATATCGTGTCTGCTAATCAAGATATCAAAGGTCAAAGGTCACAAAATTTGTTTTTTTGCAAATATCTCGCATTTTATGCGTCGCACGTCATTAGATGCTTTACAAAACTTGTAAAGCATAAAATTTTCTACAAGTATGGTTATAATATTTGTTTTGTATCCTTAACCGTTTTTGAGATATAGCGCGAAGAGTGGGAGGCGTACATCCGTTTATAGAATCTAGCGAGTATTTCTACCTGCTTAACTTGGTATAAGCTTTGAAAAAGTAATATCGTGAAAAAAGTGGTCTTGGCAAGTCGTTTGAACCATAATTTTATTACTTTTTTTATTGTATTATTAGGAATTATGAATGAAATATTGCTCGACTAGAAATTTGTGCGAAAAAATTGAAAGAGTTGAGAGATGTCCTTACGGAGTATGTACCAGATGATAAGAAGATCATTTCCAAATTAAGAGAAAAATATTTAACTGACATTATAATTACAACGAAGATTGGATCATTCCCTATTTTTTCTTTTCGCGATGCTCAAGCTTAAATTTTATCCATAGCTTGGTATGAAAATAAAAAAGGCACTTCGGAAGAAGAACACTTGCACGTAGTGGAAGCTGCTGCGGCGATTATTAGAGAAGATATTCGATCTTCTGTTGTTGAGACCAAGTCCTATCCGCCCCCGAGTAAAATATTAATGAAGAAATTACGAAAACTTTATTACATTTTCTGCAAGAAGTTATTATAAAGAACAGAAAAGGAAAGACGGGGCATTTTAAAACGAAATACACAGCTATAAGTCATGCTATAATGACTTCCATACGAAAACGGTCCTTTTCTTCGCAGTTATTAATAGGCCTATCTGTATTTATTCATAGAAGAAATACAGAAAGGCCAAACATCCAAAAAGACTTTTGGATGTTTTGTCAAGTTTAGGTTTTTTCGCTTCATATAGTGATACTGTAAAATGTTAAATTTCAGCTGTTTATCACCCACAGCCTCGTAATCAACCATCAGAGTCAAGTGCCTTAGTACTGTATGCAGCGGATAATGCAGAAAAATATTTATACTCTTGATGGCTATAATACTGTTCATATAAAGGGAATGATAAAAATAATAACTTCAAAATCTGAAGTTACATCCGATGACCGCATAAAGAAATTTACAACAAAACCAAGTGCAAAGGAGTTAGCAGCACTATCACATATACCCCTTCTAGTGTATGAAAATCATGTCGTACACGGATTGAGCAAGAGATTCAAGTTCAAAATTTTAATGATGTAGAAGAACTAACCGAATAAATATTTAATGTAGTTGATTTGTTGTGGATGTACGGAAAGTGGAAAAATATCTAACCGTTGCCAGGGTGGAATGGATTTATTGAACAACTTACAAAAACAATGAGAACTTTGTAACTTCTCGGATTCTGTTTCTTACTTTTATTCATCATCCTGCGAGTAATATGGACACAATTTACAACACATTACAGTGTACTACAAACACTGCCAAGAAACATGAACAAAGAACATGCTTAATAACTTTTGATCAGCCGTTGTACATAAAAGCACGTGAAATCGTAGCAGCTCAGATGCTAACTCAGACTTGTCCAGAGTAGTTGTGAAACTAGGAGGCTTTCATTGCTTATGTCTTTTATTGGATGCATAGGGTATATAATGAATGGAAGCTGAATCAAGGAAGCTCTCAGTACAATTTATGCTTCGAATTCTGTCGACAAAATGTTGGATGGTCACGCTTTTGCAAGAAGTATCAGAGGCCATACGCTATTACTTTTTGCATTATCGATGATGATTTTTGAAGATATGGAGATTGAAAGTTATAATGCTTTAGATGGGTTCATTCAGCAGATAACAATTTGCGATGTTTCCTATGAAACTGTGGAAAAATGTGCAGGTAGCTCTGGCTCCGTAGTTCACATAGCGTTATCCTATAAACGGATGCGCGCTTCCCACTCCCCGCGCTATATCTCGAAAACCATTAACCATACGAAGAAATAATTTAAAACAAACTTGTAGAAAATTTTATTTTCTATAAGTTTTGTAAAACATCTAATGACATGCAACGCAAAGGAGGCGAGATATTTGCAAAAAAACGATTTTTATGACCTTTGACCTTTAATATCTTGATTAGCAGACACGATATCTTATGAGACTTTTCACCCTATCTTTAGAACGCCAAAACAAAGGTCTGTGCAAAATTTCAGCTTGTTATCTTTCATTCCGAGGTTAAACCCTTATTTGACTGGACTATTAATAATATAATCATTCATAAGGCATTGGTATTTGCATTCTTAATTTTCTGTCTACCGGCAAATGTTGGAGAAAGTTGAAATAAAATATTTGATAATCGTAATAACTAAGTCGGTCATATCACTTATATTGTCAAACAATGTCTTCGGAGTGTTAATCGTAAACCCTGTCCCTTTTAATACTACCTGCTCTGAATGCAGCTGTGAATTTGGCGTGAACTTATTTTATTTAAACTGAAGTGGGTGTAAGTCATTAAAAAATATTTAATGAGAATTCTCAAATAATTCCCAATTCTCAAATAATAGCTATCAAAATGCATATAAAACTTTTGTTATTATGTTATGTGATTTTGCAAAGGAAAGTGGCGTTAGCATCTAACAGTTACATAAATAAAAAAAATACGATAGCACCCGACAGTTATATATAAATAAGATTAAAGCTTCCAATAAATTAACGATGATTTATAAGATAGATAAAAAAATTATCAGTCTTTTCTATCTTGGAAAAACTATTTAAAGTAAATGACTCGTCAAATACCGCATTAAATAAAATATATCAATAAAATTTATATCAACCATGACCGACCTTCACACCGCTTGCTCAACATAGGTTTTATCAATGATTCACTAATCAACTTTACTGCAAATGCACAAAAATACGATACTGCTGGAGGTCACTTTTCATTCGTCATATTATATATGATTTTTATATAAATCTGACGACAAGATTCTGAAGAAATCGTGATTTATTTAATAAATTATGTGATGGCAGAGTATGTTATATGACACATAGTAATAAACTTTATTACTTCCTTAATACTCTTATAAATCTATTGTATAATGTAGATACAATTTAGGGCTCAAACACGGCTTCAATAGGGGGCAACATAGAATGTTTAATATTTATTAAAATGCACTAATTTATAATCGAATTAGTTTTGTATCATTCATACGTGCTAATTTAAAGCAGAATATATTTTATAAATCATGTATAATTAGCATCCTAATATCATAGCAAAGAAGCGTTATCAAATAAGCAGGTAGCAAAGACAACTCCGAAACAGTTTATATCGTCTGTTTGTTGAGACATTTATGGAATAATTATTTTTTTTTGAGCAAACATTTTTATGCCACCATTGTGCATACTACATTATATTGTTGTGAATGATACAATTTGTATCGCACGTTACTATACGATCGAGAAACTGATTGTTTCTGTTGCGTAAAAGAAGCACAAAACAATCTTCATAACTTTTTCATTTACTTTCATTTACTTGTTCTGTATCTATTTATCAAGTTTTTTTTATTTTAATCGATTTGATCGATTTACTGAAAACGTTCTTTAAGAATGACAAATATATTATCTTAAATTAAATTAATTATTATGTGTTATTACAATTTTTACAAATATTGATTTTACACCTACTATTCTTACTAATTCCGTTTCTCGTCCTTAGATTTATTAAATCCATTTACACGATATTCAGTTAAAATTCTTTACACGATTTCAACATTGATACTGCTAATTTTACCAGGGGCGTATATTCAGGGTGTGCTAGGTGTGCGGCGCACACCCGCAAAACCATCTAAAATATAAATTTAGAAATTTAGAAAATTTAGGGCATAAAGCGACATCATTTTGCATACAGTAATATGCAAAATTATAAAATTTTAATATGCAGTGTATAGTATGCATTGGTATTTGTCATTCGCTCTGAAAGTTTCCGCGCGAGCGACACGCTATGTATTACACATCTGGCGCGCCGGCTTTGGGTGCGGCGGCTGACTAAAGTAAATTGTTCCGAGATTTAACGGCTGAAGTCGATCTGTCGGCTGGCAGCGCTCAGTAGTAAAATTGGTCTCGAATTTGGTGCGCGTACTTCAAAAACTCTAGCGTCCGTCGCTGCTTTTTTATTACATTATATCACAATAACAGGTCACTCATTTTTTAAATTTTGGAGTAAAATAGTTTATTATCTTATTTACATATGATCAATATTTAATTTTCTATTTTAGATTATATTTTTTTATTTACCCCAAAAATGATGAAGAATACTGTTGAAGATATTTTGAATAATCCATTTTCAAAAAGAAGTTATGAAATTAAATTGAAGATAATCAAAATTGGCAAACCACGTCCACCTCTTCCCGATTTATTTATGGTTTGCAAGCCAAAGTACTCGAAGTTTATCCATTGGCCATTTTTACACACTGCTATGCTCATATGTTGAATTTAACATTACAACATGGTCTTTCCAATATAAAAGTGTGCAAATCATTCTTTCAAACTTTAAATGGATTGTCTGCAATCTTTTCGAAATCTTCCAAACGAATAAATGCTTTACAAGAGTTTGTAGGTAGAAGACTTCCTTCTGTTACACCTACTAGATGGAATTACACATCACGGTTAAGTAACACAGTGCAAAAATACAGAAATTAATTTACGGACTTTTTTCGAGACGTCGTGAAAAATTGTGAACTATGGGACCCCGACACTGTAATAAAAGCACGAGGTTTTCGCTTAGCTTTTTGGAAGATTTTGAAACAAGAAAACTTCTCCACATATTTTCAAACCTTTTTGGAAAAACTGATGTGTTATACAACATTTTACAATCCAAATCTTTTGACATATTATATTGCTGTAAGAAAGTTACCGAAATTTTGCAACAACTCAGACAGGAAAATAATTATGAAACATTATGGGATTCTTATGTAACGGAAGAAAATTATCCAAGACTGAGTAATGATTTGCTTGTTGAAGAAAAGCACGCGTTTTGCCAACTATTTAATACAATAGTTGATAATATATGTAAGCAAATTGAAAACCGTTTTTCTTCAATGTCCAAATTGGAATATTTTCACCTTCTGGAGAAAGAAAAATATGAGCAATATAAAGGAAAATTTCCAAATGAATTACTTACCAAACTACAACAATTCTATGGAACATTATTTGATTATATAAGTTTAAAAAATGAGCTTGCTGCTCTTTATCATTTGCCTGCATTTGCAGAGAAATCTGTTCACGAGCTTGTACAATTTATGAACACAAATAATCTTGAGTCAGGTTTTCAGGAAATAGATAAATTAGGCAAACTAATATTAACTCCTGCAAGCAGTACTGCTTCAGCAGAACGTTCATTTTCTGCTCTGAAACGAATTAATAATTGTTATCGAAGTACCCAAGGCCAAGAAAGGCTATGTGGCCTTAGCTTGATTTCAATAGAAAAAGGGATCCTTATGGATATTAAAAAGAAGAGCACTTTTTATGACAGCGTGATAGAAAAATTTATGATCAAAGAAAGAAGATTAGATTTTATATATAAATAATTATAATTTTATGTTTATTGGAAATTTGATATTTTTATATAATAATATTTTAGATTAGGTTTGATGTTTATTTATTTATTTATATATGGGAAAAAGCTGTAAGGCAGTTTAGGCATGCCAAAACCTCGGCTAATAAAAATGAAAAAATGTACGTTTTTTTTATTTTTTATAGCACACCCAATATTAACACCCACCGTACGCCACTGAATTTTACATATATTATGATTATAAATTAATATGCAATACAATACGTAAACTACGTAATATCGGAATTCCGGTGCAGCAAACAAGCAGAATCTCTACAAGGTTCCTCAATAATCACATATCACTATCGTATTCCAATCAAAGACCCAAGGAGAAAATGTCATCCGATTCGAGGTAACTTGCGTCAGTGACTAACAAATTTCTGGTCAGCTGATCTGTCAATTCGTATGCAACCATTCAATGCAGTTTTTCCATCTACCCATCCTTCCATCCATCCATCCCGTTATCACATTTGTTTTTTGCCAACCAAACGAACACTTGCGCGCCTTTGGATGATTTCTCTTGGGTGTGAGAGAAGCAGGAAGTTGATGTTGATTTTTTAAATAAAATATTCTTCTCTGATGAGGCACATTCCCACCTCTCTGGGTATATTAATAAACAATAAGGAAAAAAATTATTTACGAGAGAGAATAACATGTTCAAAAAGTAACTGCTTGGTGCGTATTGTGGTCAGGCGGCGTCATTGGGTCTTACTTTTTTTGAAAACGATGAAGATCGAGCTGTAACAGTCGACGGTGAGCGCTATAGACGCATGAAAATTGATTATTATGGCACAAATTGAATATATTTATGTGAAAAACATGTGGTTCAAACAAGACGGTGCAACTTGCCACACATCGGGTGCAACGTTGAATGTTTTGCGTTTAAAGTTCCCAGATCGCATTATTTCACGTTTTGGTTACGTCAACTAGCTGCCAAGATCCAAGATCAAGTTGGATTTATTTTTGTGTTGTGCGATTACGCTAAGATCGTGTTCACGCCGACAAACCCGAATAGTTTGAGCACCTAAAAACCAACATCTGCCAAATTCTAGCCGAGATACCGCCCGAAATCTACGAAAAAGTCATTAAAGGGATCGGCTGGTTCAAATGATTCAGAGACGGTCATTTATTTGATACTATTTTTCATAATTAATGAAAAACATCAAATGATCGATTAACAAAATAAAATCCGAAAATATCCTTAAATTTATGTGTTTTTTAAAAAAGTTCGGAAACTAAAGTTGGATCACCTATTACTTTACGACATTTTTTTGTGAAACACAAAAAGGCATAAGATATTTTAAAGCAAATTATAAAGTTGAAAATATTTTTTAGTGAATGTGTGGTGACGATTGGCAATTAGATACAGGTTGGCTGCTGCTGCAGTTGTAAGATTTGTTTTACTGGTAAGCGGTTTCCATCAATTATGTTACAGTTTTCGTGAAGTCTTAACTTCCCCCCTCCCCTTCTATGTTACAAAGTGGCACACCATGCCAGACCCCCTTCTCCCGTACGCCATGTCACAGAAGCAAAATATTTTAGTTAAAATTTTAATTAAAAATACATTAGGCTTCCTTATAAACGAATTCAAATTCGTGATGTCACATTTTTTTAAATATCCCCTAGCTTCCCTTAATCGGATCTTTACAATTTTATCATTTTTTACCATTAACACATAAAAATGTTCTCTTATAATAAATAATATTATTTTAACAGCAGAAAAAAATATTTTATAAAATAATTTATTTTTTATTAAAATCTAAAATGATTATATAGTTATAATTTAACAAATCATATGGTAATATATTTCTATACATAAATCGGAATCTGTTTTCGAACACGAACTGCTATGATTATTGCCTGTATTGAAAACCTCACTTATGCTCGCGCATGCGCGTTAAAAGAGTCTTTGTGTGAAGAAAGTAATAAGAGGAACACTATACTTCAAACGCACGCTTTTGAAACCTGTCAACGGCAATCGACCGAGTTGTTGCAATGGCGTTATTGCAGTTTGTCAAAATCGGTATTATGTCGATTAATTCTTAATATTATTTATGATCTGTATGCGAAAACACAATCTAGGTTCTAGACTGACACTAATACCATTGAAATAGTATCAACAAATACAAATCCTAAGAAAAACACATCACATGTATTCACTTAAAATGTGTATGAGTGTAGGAAGGGTGATGGGTGTATTTTTTATTATTTATATATTTAGTTAGAGAAGCTCAAATTAGTATTTCCATTTAAATATTAAACTTTATCTTTGCAGAACCTGATATTAAAAATGACAAAGAAACATTTGAAGCTGTTGATCCATTTGCATGTAAAGCTGAGGTAAATAAAATGTAATATGTAACTATGTTGTATGTAATACTAAAAAAATTGTTTTTAGCTAATTGTGAAACAAGAATATGATGACAGAAGTGAAGATACAAGTAGAGACGATGTAGACGACATACTTGAAATAGGTAAGACATATGTATATACTGTATACATACAATTTAAATTATTGATTATTATATACTTTCAGAAACGCACGATGTTAAAGATAATATACGAAAAATTAATACGATCGGTGTGGACACTTTATCTAATCAAATTTCGACTGTTGAGGTGACAATGCAAATAATAGTCAAAAAGTTGTTTTATTTATATTTATTAAAATATATACAACTTATCTTAAAAATAAAATTTTAATTTTAGAAACCAGGGAGAATAAGTTGTGATGAGGTTCAAGATGATTCTTATAAGTTTGAATGTAAAATATGTGGAAAAGCATTCAAATTTAAAAAAGGACTTACTGTACATATGAGAGCTCATAGCGATGCCCGTAACTTTGAATGCGAAAAATGCGGAAAAGCATTCAAATCTAAAAGCACACTTTCCGGACATATGATAACTCATAGCAATGTTCGTGACTTTGAATGTGTGATATGTGGCAAAGCATTCAAAAGTAAAAACGTACTCACAAAGCACACGAAAGCTCATAGCAATGCATCTAATTTTAAATGTGAAATATGCGGTAAAGTATTAAAAAGTATAAAACTACTTTCAAAGCATACAATAGTGCATAGCGATGATCGTGACTTTGATTGTAACGAATGTGGAAAAACATTGCAAAGTAAAAGTAGCCTTTTAATTCATATGATGACTCATAGCGATGCTCGTAACTTTGAATGTGAAATATGTGGAAAAGCACTTAAAACTAAATACATACTCTCAGGACATATGAAATATCATACCGATGCTCGTAACTTTGAATGTGCAATATGTAAAAAAGCATTTATAACTAGAGGCATACTCTTAGAGCATATGAATTCACATAGCGATGTTCGTCACTTTGAATGTGAAACATGTGGTAAGGCATTTAAAACTAAAAAAACACTTTCGAAGCATATGATAGTGCATAGTGACGCTCGAGATTTTGAATGTGACGAATGTGGAAAAACATTCCAAAACAAAAGCAGTCTTTCGAGTCATATGATAACTCACAGCGATGCTCGTACCTTTGAATGTGAAAGATGTGGAAAAGCATACAAAGGTAAAAAATCACTCTCGGTACATATGAAATCTCATAGTGATGCTCGTAACTTTGGATGTGAAAGATGTGGAAAAACATATAAAGGTAAAACATCACTTTCAGTACATATGAAATCTCATAACGATTCTCATACCTTTAGATGTAAAAGATGTGGAAAAGCATTCAAACTTAAAAAAACACTTTTAGTACATATGAAAACTCAGCGATGCTTGTTAAAGTCCCATGGACATATCAAGTAATGCGGTGCTTAATCTTTAGAATGCCATAAAAACCCCTTTAAATGAGCTAGCGATGATGATTTTTTCAAAAACTTATTGAGTTATCTACTGTACATCTTTAAGGATGAATAAATTAAGAAATAAAGTCATTAAATTAAGTATTTATATAAATTTGTTTCATTTTTATATATACTATTATATGCTAGAATTTGCAAAATAGAATATTTTTTGTATAAATAATGATCAACTGAAATCAAGATGGTGAATAATGAGGCTATTTTATAATTCATTCATTTGATGCCACCAATTCTAGATCTAGTTTGATACAATAATCTGATTATGACCGAATTGACCTTACTGTCACTCCGACGAGTTCAAATTTAGACAACAACAACTCGAAAATATGTACAGCTATCAGTTAATAGTTCCACAATTTCTGACCCTCAATATAACAAAAGACTAATTGCGATTTTTAACCGATGTTTGAAAAATAAACACGCGCATGTCGATAAAAATCTAAGTTTTAAAATGTATTTATGTAATAGCTCACCGTTTTCTTAGCCATTAGGGCCAAACGCAGCAGAGAGTTCATAACCATTGGTTTGTTAGCGTTGCGCCGGCATTCCTAACAAGTGCCTTTATTTTTTTTATAACTACACCACTGTGTATACTGTACAAATAAAAGGCTAACTAAATGTAACTTTAAAAATGAGTTTTCGAATGTGAAACGAGTATTTGTGTGAAGGAAGCAATACATATAGGCATACCATATTAATAAAACTAAACTAGGACAGTGAACGCCATGGCTTCCAATTTTTACACACATTCGCGCGTGCTAAAGCCGAGTCACAAGAATAAAGTCATATATGTCGCACGAAAACACGATTGTGTTGTTTTTGCTTCTACCTGCGCTGCAATAATGGTTATTATCGAAAAACTTCAATGAGTGTATGCAGAAATCAATAACAATTTTACACGTATGATATATTATTTAAAAAATGTAATTAAAAACTTTGGGCAGTTTTCTTTGGTTTCGTTCCAAGAATACTATCACTTTCTTATGATGTAGAAGAAGAAGATTAGCAGTTCATTTTAAAATTTCAAAAAGTCATTATGAAAAATTGTGAGAATACCGAATCCAAAGATAGTTTGCTGTTAACTGATACGTCAAAAATTCGTACTGCAATAATTATGTGAATGCATTGTCTACATATACAGGAGTATGCGAGAGAGAAGTGATAAATGCGCGTAAGAATATTAGTTGTCTCGCTTGTTCTTGTTGAAGCGGCAATGCTCATTTTAAGGATTTTCGTCTATGTCACATCCGACTATAAAAATAAATATGTCGTTCTATTTCGCACAAAATAAAATATGTGTAATATCACAGTAACTGATTGTCAACTACTACAATATGACTTTGTGAGTCCAGCGTCTGTGTGTTTTGGATAAAAAGTGGAAGGTATGATGTCAGTGGCGTAGCTAGGGTATTTGCCGCCCAGGGCGATCCTTAAAATTGCCGCCCCCCCATATATTTTTTGCAGGGTCATAAAATCAGCACTTCTTTAAATAATAAATTGGTTATTATTAAGCGCTTGTTATTCGTGGATTTATATATGTTTTAGTGCATTCAGAATCACACTGGACGATCCCATCGCGAATATGCCGCCCCCAAGCAAGTGCCGCCCGGGGCGGCTCGCCCCCTCCGCCCCACCATAGCTACGCCACTGTATGATGTTCACTGCTCTAGAGACAGATAAAATACATATGTCATATTGGATTTTTTTACATTTTGGTTAGAGCTGATAAAACAAAGGTCGTTACGGAAAATTTTGTTCATTTTGTGACGCTGAGATATGCTAGGCTGGAAATTTTACGAAAGCAGGACAGTCTCAGTCAAACCAAGACGTATGGTAAGCCTAAATATACACCTAAGAAACTCCATACTTCAAACGCACGCTTTTGAAATCTGTAACGACTTTCGACAGAGTTGTTACAATGTCGTTGTAGTTTCAAAACTGGTATTATGTCGATTAACTCTTAAAATTATTTATGGCCTGTTAGCACAGAATAGGGAATTACATAGAAAGGCCGTTCCCTACAAATACATACGCATGTACAAGTTGAAGCCGTTTGATGAAAGCGTCGAAAGCTTGAACTATTACCGGACAAGTCCGTACTCGTATCAACATACATATACATTTTTTTAAGAGAAATTATTTTGAATAAGAGTTTTGCCATTATTATAATTATTTTAAAATTAAAATAAGCAAATGTAACTTACATAATATGTAATATTGAATCCCGAAAACAAAATATAATTATATATTATTGTAAATTGATTCACACGCGCTCGTTTCTGATGCACCATCGTATTTTGTTTAAGAACGTTAATTATGTTTATTTTATTTAAATAAAAGAATAAAATACAATTCAAAATTTATTTATTTACGCTATATTATTATATATTAAGAACCGTAAGCTCTATTAGAATTGACAGAAAGAACTGCAAAGAAAACTGCCTAACTTCCTTAAATACAATATCTTAATAAATATACCGTCTATATAATAACAAAAGTCACTAATTGCAAAACTCATTACTGAGATATACCAATTTTAAAAAAGGCTTTGAAAAAGATTTTGTTAAATATTTATACAAGTGATTTTTCAAGAGCAAGCTACTGATATGTAGTAGATAAAGACTATTGTCTGACAACAATATTGTATTTTTTTGTATGTGTTAATTTTATAAAAACTAGTTAGTAACTTTTGTCAGTATATATATATATATATATATATATATATATATATATATATATATATATATATATATATATATATATATATATATGTGGTTGAATGCGTTTTCGCGGAGAAATATTTGGTTAATATTTCTAGGAGTCGGATTACTCCGCGTACTTTTTTGATTCCGTGTGGAATCATGGTCCCTACGTTTCGGCCAGATTCGCCCGGCCATCCTCAGGGGAAAATTGAGAATATGAACATCCGGTGTGGGCAAAGCTGGGCTTTGCCCACACCGGACCGGTGTGGGCAAAGCTGGGCTTTGCCCACACCGGATGTTCATATTCTCAATTTTCCCCTGAGGATGGCCGGGCGAATCTGGCCGAAACGTAGGGACCATGATTCCACACGGAATCAAAAAAGTACGCGGAGTAATCCGACTCCTAGAAATATTAACCATATATATATATATATACACACTACATGTAAATATCTAACATACAATAATTATCTTTCCAAAATTACTACACTTTAAAATTTATTAGTTTATTGTAATAATTACGTTTATTTTCGATATTTATAAATGTTTTTGTTATAAAATATATTATAAAATCTAAATATTTTTCAGAAATTACATTAATTAATTGTATTAAATGATTTTCGATTGGGAGATTGGTCAAACATATGATCATGTAAATCTTGAATGATACCTATGCCCATGAAAAATTTTAATATCATATTGACAATTTGGTTTTTAATTTATTTAATTTTGACACTGAATTAACTATAGTTAGACTTATAATACGTTTTATGTAAATTTCATTTCTTTAAAACAAATACGGATGACATCTTCTGATGGGTATATTAAACCTCCCTTATATTTCAAGTCGATAAATGAACAACTAAGAAAACTATTGTTTTTACAAAATAAAATGATACAGCAAGTTTCACATTCTATTAAGTTTACAATATAGCCTGCTCATGTAGTGTCAAGATATTAAAAATGGAACATTATTTATTTAAAAAAATAGTTATTGAATCAATTTAATTTTATGTTTTACAATTTTTTTTATTTTATGCAGTTAATTTTTCAGATGATATTAAAACTCAAGTTCTATTAATAAAATGGCGATTTATGTGTAAGATGTTAATTGTACTATTGCACTTCTTCAAAGAAAACATCTTGGACAATTGTCATGAAGATTTTTTCATGAACTATTTTCATAAGAACAATATTTGTGCTAACATATTTCGATAGTACAAATATCTTAATGAAACCTGTATACCAGAGTGACATCTAAAACATAAAATTTACAGATTCATAGCTCGCACAATTATGCGTTTTCTTGTATAAACGAAAATGAAGACCAATTCATAATTTTTTCACTGTGACATAGAGTAAAGTTATAACTAATAAATAATAGAATGTAGATTCAGACAAATCTTTTGCAATTTTTTTAATGATCCGAGTCCCGGTAATTTACATCGGCTGGTCCCAGCCCCCCTCTTTCTCGTCTGGCCTGTGTAGGTTAAAATTAAAAGAAAATAACAATTTATTTCTAAAATAATTTAACTTCAAAGCGGCCAATTATTTTTCAATGGCTCATCATTTTATTTCATAAAAATAGCAGTCATAGTAAAATACTCCTATTATTAAAATAAATTTAACAATCCAACTTCTGTGTGTAATAATTATTATATTAATTTATCTATGCTTATAAATTATTTTTAAAGTTATTGTCTTATATAAAATAAGACTTTCTACTATTTTGTAAGAACGTTTTTTTTTATTTAATGTATTTTACTATTTACATTATTAATAAATAAAAATATTATAGATTAAATTTAAATATATACATTTGTATGTTAATAACATGTGTGTTATTTTTAGCCATTGTCGTATGTACTAATCAATTAACAATTCTTCCTTAGGTTTAATTTCCTTTGATGAATCCCTTCAACTACACAAATATAATTGAAACAACAATTCTAAAAATATACCAACAGAATTGTACTATAAAAGATCAGTCCTCTAGGTGGAGACTTCATTCGGAATACGAATCTATAAAGATATCGAACATCTTAGTCGGTGAGTATTTCATATTTTTTTATACCCATATACTTTCTATTGACAAATTATCATTTTTAGATTCTTAACTTTATAATATGACTAAATACGTTCAATTAGTCTTGTTCATGTGTTTGGTGGCCGTATGCATCGGTCAGCTTACTTTTACGCCGGTGTGGGGTAAAAGAGGATTAACGCAAGGAAACCAAGTGACGCCAAATCAACCAGATCAGGGATGTAAAGCTTCCATTGAATCGTTGATGTTGATATATAAATTAATACAGGTAAGTTAGTAATATAAATGTATACAATTTATTTACGCGAGTATATAATATATTTTAATTTATATTTAGAATGAAGCGCAAAAGCTCATTGAATGCGAAAAGTAAACTACGTTACAAAAAGAACCTGCTTGATCAACGATGATGACTCTGCAACACGTTTGAAGACTTCGAAAGACCATTTTCTAAGATTTGTTTATTTTAATAATGTATCATCAAGTTTCTGAATAAATGATTTATTAAAAAAAAATTATTGAATTAACATAAACAACACAAAGGAATATATAAATATTTATTTATCGGCATTTATTACAAGAATTTACAGATATTAATTTTAAAACAGCTAATAATAAATCATGAATTTTTATGTAATGAAAAATGTACTATGCCAGACTCGGGCTTAGAAGATAAATTTATCTTTGGTATCTCGTCTTCGTCTTCCATGGCTTGTCGAAGTTTCTGCTTATAAATTTCACTGTCAGGGTTGTTCTCTTGATTGCGGCACTTTTCCAATTTCTTCTCTATAGCTTTTACTCTATCTCTAGGTGGATGTTCGACCATTTTAACCATAGACCTAATTTTCCTAACAGCCTCGATCAAAATACCTAATTTATCCCTCCCGGCGTCTTTAAATAGCGTCTCAGTCACGTAACTATCTAAATTTTCTTGCTCCTTGCTAGCAGCGTGCAAAACGGCCGCTAAAGCTATTTGCGAAGGCGCATACAACAAACACGCATCCGTTAAAATCGTTCTTTCTAAAAATTCATCAATTCCGGGTCGTAATCGTTCCGGATTCGATAAAGCACAGCGCGTTTTTATATCAATTAAAAATCCTTCTACCGGTTTATACGGGTTATGAACCGTTAAATGATAGTTCAACTGCTTCATAAGTAACAATTCGTTGTTCAATATTATATCAGCAGCCTTTTCGCGATCACCTTTTATATTGGCGACGAACTGACCGATCGAAAGAATAAATTCTTCGACTTTGCAGGATAAGAAAACGCACGTGGCTAGAATCTCTTTAGGGTGATAGTCCATTGATGAATTGTAGAGGTAGAACCTTTTGAAATAGTGAAAGGCTGTGCCGATAACACACCTTGGCATCGGCGGGTTAAATCTCTTGCAAAAGTCCATCAATTGTATCTCGTAGAATTTGAGTAGCACTCGTTCCTCTTCAGCGATGAGGAAAAACTGTTTACGGATGTTTTCGTCCATTTGAGATCCATGGCGGGTGAGATGTTGCTGATTGCAAACTTCTCGCAGTCGCGACAGCTCGTTTTCGTCGGCAAACGTCCAATTTTTATGCTGAGTGCTGACTGGATACATCTTGAAGTAAACAATTTCTAACCGTCAAAACGAAGCATGACAGCTGTTATTCTTAATGTAATAACGCCACATTTTTCGGCCATAAATTTGCTCGTAAAAACAATCGAAGATAATACAAAGGGGTAATACGGAAAATAAAATTTAAAATTAAAGGTATTTTAAGTTATCAACTTTTTTAACCTGTCTCTTACCGTGCCAAATAAATCCGTGCGTTACTGTGCTTTGTAGTCTATAAGCATGCAAATATTAGTGATTTAAAACCGGAATATTCATAAATATCGCTTTAATTATTTATAGTTGAGGTCAACGTGTAATAATAAGTGAAATCTAACTGCTAAAAATTAAAAAATAAATATTGGCTGAACAGCACCAGCAAACTAATAAGACAGATTTGAATGAAAGTCCGATAGCTACTGGTCTGCACCCACACGAGGCCCAATCGGTGAGTTATTTTCCCTTTCGTTCGGTTGCGTGTTAAGTGATGAGAGTGAGCGAAAGAGTGCGTAACACAACTAATTCCCCTCTTTCTTGCTGCTCAAATAGCGAGAGTGAGATGCAAAACGTGTGTGCATGCGGCTGTTGTATCCATTTGCAAAAATGCATCTCAGAATACGTGACACACGTCTATACGTTTGATTACTTATCCCCGATTTTCGATAAAATATCTCTGCTGCGCCGACTAGTAGTTATTATTATAATTATATTCAATGCGTAAATAAAGTATGGAGGAATACTTCAAATCCCAACCCAGTATTTATTATATTTATATGGATATTTAAACCATTAGAAGCAATGTCTACTAGTTACATATCACAAAGAAGGAAAGGTTGAATATAAATTTTATTTTACTTTAAATTGAAACAATATTTTTTAAGCAAAAATAGATAAAGCACATAGCCCATATTAGTGATTGGACACAGATTAAGCCGTTGCATTAGTATTTTTATTGAAATTGTATGTTAAATGTTAAAATATATAATTAACGGAGCGTGGGCTCGTAACGGCGTGCGAACTCGTCAGTGTCGGCTTCAGAAGAGAAAAAACCGTTACGCCAGTGCTACCAGAGTGCCACCAAGTTTCGACCATAATGAAATCTTAATAAATATATATTTATATTTAAATATATATACACATATTTCAATATAAATAGGTCCCTACACCACTCCCCCTCCTAGCGACTTACAATTACGAAATTCAACTAGTAGAGAAGGGGAACGTTGTTGCTCTACGTACGATGAGGTCGGTGGAGCTGGTTAAAAAATAATTAAATGTTGGCGGCGCATGGTATAGCGGCACAGTCTCTGCTCCAAGGGCCCCGCCTTTGCGTGCCCCACTCTAAATCGCGGGGCACAGCCCCTAACGCATGTCCAGATGCGTGTCGGGTCACACGTTGTCGGGTCACACGTTGATTTACGGCTGCACTTAAGTTGCTTCTCGCTGGAAGCGGTTCCTGGATCACGTGGTCGAATATTTCGAGAACATGCGAGAATATTTCTTCGTTGCGAAACAGTAACAGATATAATAAATCACCTGATACACAAGATTCCCGTTTCAGAACAATGCCACTTCCTAAAGGGGTATATATAACTATTTCACTGTTCTAAGAAATATGTTGGCTGGATAATCGCTGCATGATTGTGATTGCTCAGCAAGCTTTGCAGCCCTGGATACTTAAGCCTGAACTCCGACGAGAAGAGGGCAGTCACAAGCAGTCACTCGCAGACTCCGGCAGATACTCGAAGAGACCAGCAGACGCCCACAGACAACATACGATCATGAACGCACATGTCCCGCCGCCAGTTTTTCAACCACAACTCGGAGAATATACTGTCGCTGTCACACCAATCAGAACTCTGAGGATCGTCCACTGACAGCATCCCTTCGCCAGTTTCTCCACCATCGCTCGGAGAAAACATCTCGCCATTTATCGTCTGTCGCAATTGTAGTATAATCTAATAAAACTCTTAACTAGATTCCACTAAGCGTCTCACTGGATACGAAGTCACACCCCTATTTCTAGGGATCACTATAAAGATAGAATTCGTGAAAATACCTTTCTAAGAAGTATAGAAATCTCATGATTCTAAAAGGTTCCGAGCACCCTCTCCCTTCACCAAGCGCCAGGGAGACCAACGGATTTTGCGCCATCAAGCTCAGCTTATTTTGGACCGTCGACCAGGGCAGATAATTCGCACCTTTCTTTGAACGAGGGACTAAAGCTCTCATGCCTGCGAAGCCGAGATTTTGCTTTTGGTTCGTCGGACTTCCTTCTCAGAAACATTTGTATATCTTTCTCAGTTTAAAAAGGCGTGATATAACCCTTCCTATCGAAAACCATATCGCTTACAGTATAATTTTCATCATCACTTTTGGTCACAAAGCAAAGTAAAATAACAACTGTCACCCATGTCAGTTGATTCATTAAGTTGAATCACCAAACATTTATTCCATTATATATTTATGTATATATTAGTTATTAAATAGTTTTCCCCAATTAAATGTTTCAATTGGAAGACAAAGAAGTAATAAAATTAATAATTTGTTAATCATTTTATTTTATATAATATATTTTAAATATACATTGTGTAATTGGCGTTTTTATACGTAAATAGAAAAAATACAAATACAACAACAACATTGTCATGAATAAATCGAAATATAGATATAAAGTTCTTAGTATAAGGCCACAGATTCATAGATAAGTTTAGCAAAAAAGCTCTATAATATCACATCAATAAAGTGCACAATAAAGAACTCATTCACAGCTCAGTGTAAAGTCTGACTGAGATAAGTATGACAATGTGCATGATACATTAATATATTTTTAGGGAAATTTGGCACCAAATCCTTTTTTTAAAAGCAATATTATTACACAATAAATATAGCACCTTATAAGTGAACAACTGTGAGGTAAACATGTAATCTGTTAATTTACAAAGTAGTAACAATAGAGAAAAACACAAATAATGTAAACGTCTTATAAAATATAACTGGATATATTGAAAGAACACTTTCACTGTTATTCGTAAATTGTAATCTATTACCGATACCATGATAATGTTATCAATAAAAAGATATGCATTTAACTTGTTAAATTTTATAAACTCTTATAAAAATAAATCATAATTTATACAATGTTAGATATATGTATAAAAACATACATATAATCGTATAATTCGTTCCATATGTTTTATAAATATATAATACTTTACAAAAATATATAAATATTTGTAAATCGTAATATATTGACGGTCTTTGCCATTTGTGTGCGTCGTTAGTACTTGCCGATTTAATGTGTTACACACGATTTTTTAGATTACATATAAAAAAATATGACACTTTACAAAACGCAGCATTTATTTTTAGATTTAGGTTTTTGGTTAGGCTTTAGCGGTGGGCGTTCGGACAGTTGGAATTTCCTGATCACTCTGACGAGTTCGTGAAAAGCTTGATCGACGTTTACTCTCATTTTTGCACTGCATTCGATGTACGGTATTTTAAGCTGCCTGCTCATTTGCTGCGCCTCTTCGAGATACACCTTTTGAAATAGCATATGTTAAATGATTTATTTGATTAATTAATAAGGTAGAAGATGATGTTGATTATTATTTACCACGCGGGTATCAAGATCAGCCTTGTTGCCGACGATCAGCATTGGAAACTCATCACGGTCTTTAACCCGTAAAATTTGCTTGTGAAATTTGTATATTTCATCAAAACTGGCATGATCAGCTACTGAGAAAACTAATAGATAGCCTTCGCCGGAACGCATGTATTGTTCTCTCATTGCACTGAATTCTTCCTGTCCAGCAGTGTCCAAGACTAAAAAAATGATTATAACATATAATATTTTTTTGCTTCATTTACAGTGTAGATGTTATTAATAGTATATAAATAAACACAACTATAAAAGCAGAATTGATAAAATAAATTAACACACTAAAAGATGAAAGTAGAAAGGATGTTTAAACTCTTGGAAGTATATTACGTTCTATATATATATTAACACATGGCGATCGTATAAAATTCTTATTTAGAATTTGAAAATCTGTTTAGAATACGATATTTAAATGAGAGGTTTATTAGCTCTTCGTTTGCATACAATAATGGAAATCGACCAAATTTGGATTATTATATCATATGCAATATATTATTGTAAACACACACGTATAACTTATAAGTTTAATACAATTAGTTATTATTAAAAAAAAAGATTTAAAAAAATAAGTGTTTAAAAAAATTTTTCGTGATTAAAAGTTTCAGAAAATTAATTTTTGAAAACTGAATACATCAACAAAGTATGAATATATACATTATTGTTGGGGTATAAAACCGGTGGTTTTTGAGCATCGCGCTGGGTTGCGCCTTGTTAATTAACAAGTACCAAATAAATTTATTTTTCATCTAATAAATAGTACGATTCAAACTCGGCCATAATTTCGTCAACATAACGACCGTAATTTTAATCGCGTGAATTTTAGTTCGAATAAATATTTTTCAAATATATTTACTTATTACCGTAAAATAATTTGAAAAATGATTGCTTTAGATGGCTTTCTTAGCTTTGGAAGCAAAAAGTAAGGGATGAATTAAATGCCTATTTATAATAAAAATGTGACATATCGACTTTGTTATAATTAAAAAAAGTGGTAAAGTATAATAGATTCTTGCTCAAAATTACAGCAACGAAATCGAAAGGTACGAAAAATAATTCGTCCTTATCTCCCGCTTTTAATCGATAAGCTTCGCAAAATGGATGTTCTCACCTCACATACAAAGTACATATTGATATAACATATAACTTATAATAATAGTTATAAATAATTCTTGGACATCGATTATTTTTAAACCAATAGCAATTTTTTCTAGTACTACCGCGTAGGTACGTGCGATTTCCAGATAAAATGTTTAATCGCTAGTTAAAATCGCAGTTAAAACCACAGCTTACCCGCCATACGTCTTATATACAAACGCAATAATTGAATAAAAATAAAAATGCATTTTCATGAACATACTGTCGAGCCTGCATGGTATGTCATCGATGACGCACTGTTTCGAGTAGGAATCCTCGATGGTAGGATCGTAGTCGACCACGAAGTAGCTCTGGAATTAGAATATTACATCGAATTAGTTAGCGGCGATAGTCGCGCACAGGGCCGGCGCTAGAGCGAGTGGGCGCCCACTATATTTAGGCAAGGGGCCTTGAATCGGCAAACCGGACTCTCTTTTAGGTATACGAGCCAAATACATAATGATGAGCGCATTCAAAGAATTAAATATGCATGTTAGATGAAAAAGTAGCTGCATATGACATTCGTATTACACGATAATAATAAACGACCTTGAACTTATTTCATTCATAATTATTATATACATATATATTTTAGTCTCCATCATAAATCTAAATACAGTTCATTCATTAATTTACTAGGGTTGGCACCGTTGGAAAATTTCAAAAGCAATGAATTATAAATAACTGCTGCGGTACCTCATGATAGTAAGCGAGCGACAGCTAGTTCTTACAAAAATATATCAGGGTCGTAACTTGATGGGGGCAGGTGGGAGCTTTTGCATTTTCTTTTTGGTCAGAGAAATGCATGTTATTTAATGAAATACTATGAATCTTAACAAAATCGATATATTAAAAAACGACCACTGACTGACGTACTTTTGCTATACCCCCCCCCCCTCCCCCATAGAAAATCTTTAAAAAAATACAGTCTCAAACTATCCCTAAAATATTTTTAAAATAGATCATTTCAGTAAAATAATATCGGAATACATTTTCACCGGTAAATATACATTTTTATCAGTGAAAATATAATTTATCTGGCTGGTGCTAGTAAAATTATATGATTTCAATTTTTACATACATATGTAAAAATAATTTACAAACTTATTATTATTTATTTTCATGCGATGTATAAATGTTACAGTGAAGTTCAAACACATTTTCACCAGTAGATATGAATTTCTACTAGCGAAAATGTAATTTAACTGATAGGTGCTAGTGAAATAATTGCTCTAAAATGTCTATAAAACTCAATTTGACAGTTATTACCGTTTTCCATTAAAATACTAACATTTGGTCAAAATATAACCAACCGTTTAATTTTAAAACAAATATTTTATATAAATAAGTGCAGTTCTCTTCATACACTCGCGCAGTTAATACCAAGGTTAACCAAACAATAGTTATAATAATATAAATTGACAGTTGCGTAATTAAAACAAAAGGTAACCCGCAAATACGATAACGACAAATGACACAAAACAGATCACAGCTGTAAACTTTCGTAATTTCCAGAGGAATAAAATCTTTTAGACATAAAGAAATGCATAAACAGTGTGTCATTTGGACATAAAGAAATGCATAAACATGTCATTATTACCCTCGTAAATACAGCGAATTTATGGTTTGCGCAAACAATACGCCATCGGGCGAAAGAAAAATTCATATTCAACCCTTGAATTATTTAATCTTCGAAATGTGTTAATTAAGAAAATTTCACTCTTTCAAGACGTGGATATATTTCGTTGGTCGAATATACAAGCGCAACAATTGGTTAACTGATCTCTGCATTGGTGTGATTCGCTGAAGACCTCTCCAACCGACGGTACAATAGCTCTGACTCCAGGAGAGAACAGACAGACGCTCCAGAGACAGTCCTGCGACTTGAGACAGCCCTGCGAGTCGAGACGAACAACAAGAAATCTCAGAATACATCATTTCTCCGCCAGCTTCTCCGCTAGCGCTCGGAGAAAAGCATATACAACTCTACAGTAGTTCGCTTTGGTATAGACACTTCTTTATTTTACTTTTTTAGTGATTATTATATAATTATAATTTCGATCGATCATCAGATTAGGTTTACCTAAATTTCCTAATCCCACGGATGTACATCGTGGTGATTAATTAAAATCGAGCTAGGTCGTACATATCTGGTATTGAAACTTCTCTAATAATGAGCTGATACAGCTCATAGAGAATGTCTTATATGTAATAAAAATTAAAAAAAAAAATTTTTTTTTTTAAATATGTAATAATGTTGAATAAATTGTTACTAACTTTCCGGCGTCTATTTCTGACTGCAAAGTCACACCCATTGGGCCTCAAAATCCGAAAAAAACTGTTCAATAACTACGACTGTTAATTTGAGTAAATAATATTTCATAAAAACTACTGATTGATCAATATAGTTACTGAGTAAAAAAAGTAACTTTTAATAGGTACGTAATATAAGGCCCCGCAATAAGAATTTTTTAATTCTTTACTAAAAAATTAAAAAATAAGTACAGGACGGTATTCGTTTGTTGTTCTCGAGGTACGTTTGCCGAGATTTTACAATTGCCATACTTATATATGTTTTAATTTTATTAATTTATAAAATAAATACTGTTTTGTATATATAAAAAAATAGTTTTAATTTAGCCTTGTTCTCTGTGAATTTTGCACGTATTTATTTTTGTGCGGTGTCCTTTTAGTAAAAATTTACATAAAACTATACATGTTAGGAATAAAACATTGTTTATATTTTGCCACAAAGATTAAACTAACTGATGAAAATATAAAATTATGCGCTGAATTGGTATGCTAGATTTATAACGTGTAGTTTATTGCTATTGACGATTTTAAAATAAGATTAATAAAAATATTGTACGAAAAAATAATGTAAAATAGATTTAGGTGTATATAGGTTTAATAAGAGCTAAATAACACTACATAGTGACACTTTTTAATATCATTCTTTAACTTGATAATTAAGTATTTTCCTGTTATGGGGGGGGGGCAATTTATTAAAAAATATTATTTCATACATAAATTATTTATTTGGAATTTAAATATTGTTTATAACGGTTATGGTTCGACATGGTTCTTAGTTTTAAAATTTATAAAAGGTTAAATGTTAACAAAAGACAGCGAGCGAGCATTGGTCATAACTATGAACACCCCATGAATAACTCTCTGTAACGACTCTACTTACAAAAAGAGAATTATATAAATTATAAGTTGCGTCCGACATGGCATTTATAATTAATTGTATATAAATACATAAAAAGTATAAGCAAATGAATATGTATTTTTTAGAATATATTTCAGCTCTGATACCATGAAAGTAGTGACAATTATATTTAAAATTAATGTATTACAATAAATAATAAAAAAAATATAATCGACGAAATCTTATTGGAATAACAACAAAACAATAATGATCCTATCTTTGTGACAAAAAAGTAGTTATATATAAAAATAATATATATCGGAAATGTGGCAACCCTAAACATCTGTTGCGAACGAAACGTTCGAATCTCAATAATCTTAGAAATTATTGAAAATCGCGTTATGGCCAAAAATGACGGTCAATGATTAAATTACATAATAAAAACCGAATTTGAATTAATCTATCAATTCCCCTCCGTTTAAATCTAAATGGTATAGTCGATTCAAATGACGCAAACGAAACATGGCGCGATGTTTACATACATTATTGTATTACACATCCGGACGTACTAACACTAACCAATCTGACAGCTGATGTCATACTTAAAAAAACAAAGGGCGAAATCGAAAATATTTCAACGGCCGGGAGTAAGAATAAAAATAGAAACGAAATAAGGGCGGTGGTTCATATGCGATCACCTGTATGAATTGGATGGTGATGGCCGATTTTCCGACGCCGCCGCCGCCCACCACAACTAGTCGATAGTTTTTAGAATTGGCGCCTCCGCCCCCGCCCGTGCCCCCGCCACCCCCTCCCGCCCGCGACATGAGGACGGCGCACGCACGAACGCGACGAACACGACCGGACGACGAACGGTCGTCGCCGACACACGCACACACCCACCGACAATAGTAACTCAGTGATGTGCCTAAATTGTATGGTTATAAAAACGAATGGATATAAAATTTAACCTTTAGTAATCCAAATGTATATACATATGTCTATTTTCTGAAGCCCTTTTAAGTGACTTGATGATATAATTTCTAGTATTTTATTTTGTTAGTTACTCAGGGATACTTCTTATATTACGTTAAAAAGATGTATTAATTCCTAACCATTTTTTCCTGTAATTATTAAAAGACTGAAATTTGTAGTAAAATCTGTTAATCTATCGATGAATTCTGGAAATCTTTTGATTAGTCTGTGGCAGTCGCTCATCGAGTACGTGTGCATTGTTATATATGTTTATCAATCTAAAAGGTTTTGTTTCTAAATTTACGTACATATTTTCTTTAAATTAATTAAGTTTTTTTTTACAATTATAATCTGACTGACGATGATAACTTATTTGACAAAAACCATTTGCATTATTATGAAAATAATATTTCTGTTAGTGAATATAATCAAGAAACTAAGGCAAATATTTCCGATAGTAAAAGTGAAAATAACCAGTGAGATTTTGCCTATGAATTTAAATAGTAAACATATATTTATTGCCAAAGACGATGATGAAGCTGAAAGAAACCGAACAATTATTTTATTGTAATTGGGTAAATGTAAATAATAGCAATGATATTCTGAGACAACGGACATTTTTCTTAGGCAATTAGTCAGAGCAAAAATTCCATGTTTTTAGGAGCCTATCGACTCCTATAAATTGTTTTTAAAGGATAAATTGATTAAAAATTAATGTAGAAAAATAAAAAAACTACTTACTTAAATATAATTTACTTTAATTAATATGTTGAGAATTATTGGCGTTGTGTAAATCACAATAGTGAACTATTAACTAAATACTATTTACAAGGATGGAGCGAATCATGTTTTCTTTTGTCGTTGCATTCTTGCACGTTTTTTCAGATAGTGGTCCCAACACCTGGAAAGGACACGGTCAATTGGGCGACGGCGATTGGGCGACGGTCAAATGGCCGATTCAAAATGGACGACGGACAAATGGGCGATGGTCTTTTGGGCGACGGTCTTTTGGGCGATAGAATAATAATGCATTACAAATAAATGTGATGTAAATCATGATCTTATAATTAATTAAATAATTAACATAATTTAATACATATTAAAAAAAAATATATATATGTATATTATATATATACGTAAATACGAAAATATAAGTAATATTTTTTAGAATAGAATTAAAAGATGAAAACATTATTTGGTCTAAACAAAATATAATATACCTACATAAGATATAGTATGTATATATTTACTTATCATTTGTGCTTATTTAATCATAAAATATCACTTAAACAGTGATATTTTTTATTCAAGAATTTTAGAGAGTTATCCGATATCATAAAACACTTAAAACACACGGCTTAAATCGGTAATTTTATTATAAGTATACTACCTGATAAATGTTTATAGTGGGCCCTTACGCGATTTTTTTTTATGTTTTGAGCCTTGGAAACTACTCTGAGAACAAACCTTTGGAATTTCCAAAAATCGCATATTTTACAGTTATCTATTTTAAATTAGATAGGATAGTTATATATAAATATAATAACACAGAACTAACGCTGATAAGTGTTTATCGTGGATTTTGCCCTTTACGCGATTTTTTTATGTTTTGAGACTTGTAAATTACTGTGAGAACAATCTTTTGGAATTTCCAAAAATCGCATATTTTACCGTTATTTATTTTAAACTGAATAGGGTAGTTATATATATAAATATAATAACCTAGAACTAGCGCTGATAAATGTTTATCGTGGGTTTTGCCCTTAACGTGAATTTTTTTATGTTTTGCGCCTTGGAAATTAGTGTGAGAATAAACTTTGCGAATTCACAAAAATCGCATATTTTACAGTTATCTATTTAAAACTAGATAGGGTAGTTATATATAAATATAAAAATCCATAACTAGCGCTCAGTATACTTTTGAATTTTGACTGAAAATGTTCGCAAAAAGTTTCGTTACGTCTTTGAAAATTATTTTTGTCGTGGTTTTAAAACACTTTGTCACAGTGTCATTGTGTTTTTGGTAAAAAATTCAGTACAGCAAGAAAATAAGTATGTGTCTTTTTATTCACATGTGGGTTATATTTTATGTGCTATTTATAGATAATTGGTTTTTATAGATTATTGTTGAGAACGACTAATTTGAGTTACCACAGTTTATATTCTTCATAAATGGATAATTCAGGCATATTAAATCAAAAAGACAAGGAAAAATATGTTTGGAATGGATATCTTTATAAAAAGAACAGATCAAAGAATTTTTATAAAAGTTTTGAGGTACAATAGAAAAAATATCATAGAATATTTACATGGTATTGTATATAATTATAATATGAGTTAAAAATTTGAAAATAAAATTGTTTTTAGCATTTAATATACTTTTTCATTTTAATGTATGTTTTATTAATATTTACAATAAAGCAAAGCGTGCAAGTTTTTTCTGTCGCCCATATGACCGTCGCCCAAATAACCATCGCCCAATTGACCGGAATCGCCCATTTGTCCGTCGCCCAATTGTCGCGTACCGCACCTGGAACGGGTACAGGGTAGGGGCGGTTCATCCATATGGGCTGCGGGGTTGCAGCCCTTCCAGTATAAAATGAATGTTCCTGTTTTAAATATGTTTATGTATGTAACTTGGTCAACCTAACTTAGTAAATTATTTCTGTCTAGTATAATATCTCATATAGTATATATTTTAGTTTTTTATTACGGATATTTTGTTCAATCTTTTAACTTTTATTGCTGCAGCCTCTTCACTACAAATTCTAACGGGCCGCCACTGATACAGGGTATACCTAAATAATTGCTACATGTATATATAGATAATAGGTAAAAAATCTAATAGTTGTGATTATATAATAATATTGGACTGCAAAGGGTTAATATAGTTATCTTATAAGATTTTAACAAGAAATTTGCAAAAAAATAATTTAAAATACATTACACTTTCATTCGACATAATACATAAAAAAATTAAAATACGACCATCGCGACTCCACAGGTAACACCCAATGGGTCACAATTATATAAAACAAAGGTAACATAATTAAATGAAACATAAAGCTACTGTCATAGGCTAATTGGCAGACGCGGATCTTTAGCTCCATATAAAAAGGCGCTAGAATAGAGGAAACCGAACTCTAATAAATATAAAGGTATATCAGAAATATTTTCTAGGTTTTCTTAATTATGAGAGAATATTTGGTTTCGCTGGGATTACAAATTAGGGATCCTGTTTCTAAATTGTTACGAACTAAAGTATTACAAAGGATGCGAATCACTAATAGATTATCAAAGTAAAACGCGTTTTTTATAGCAAAGCCGAGCGTCTTAAAAGATTTTTACTTAGAATTTCCATTTTCTCTCGAACGTAATTTCAAAGTCTAGTGAAAATCTCACTAAGTAATTTTCACCTAGCTCCTAGGCAATAAAATAAATTCACTGGCATTAAAGACAGAAAACGACACAACATTCACGTTCCAATGATAACTGGCAAACGAATGCCAATAACCCATTTTCACAAAAAAAATACATATCAGGGCCGGCCAGAAGGGCACGCTGCACTGGTAGCCGCCCGTGACGCTAGCTCCGTCAAAGGGCGTCAAAAATTTATAAAGATATATCTTTTATTTCTATTTATATATCCTTCAAAATTTTTCAAACAATATTGCTAAAAACATCTAAAATTGCTTGTTGAACGTATACACAACTGCGGGTACACAATCAGAGACCACTTAGAACTAGAAAACACTCAAAATCATTTCGTATAGCTAGCGGATGATATTTGAAAATAAGCTTTATTTATTAAAGCTTATAAATACTAAAACACACCTACTTTTTTATGTTCAACTTACTTATAAATTAATTTCGACAACATATCAATAGCACTGGAGTTCTAAAATTGTTATTTTTATATATGTTTAAAATTACAAAATATATTCTAATAACTGTTTTAAATATTATATATATATATATTTTTTTATATATATATAATATATATATATATATATTGATAATAATTTAACATCCATTAAAAAGGGATTGAACTGAAATTTTATAGTACGTTTTTAATGTTACCAAAGGATTAAAAAAATAATTTTTAACTCTTCTTACAGGTGCTAATAATTTAACAAATATGTTCATCTATAATTAAGTTTTTTCTTTTGCTGTGGGGCTTGGTGCTCCCGCTTACTTCCTCAGGTCGTGTGTAAGCCTTTACCTGTCAGCTCATTAGCGACCCTTACTTGAGCACAATTGCTTCCCATCAGTGACGATGGTCCACTGCCAAATCTCAACCTGAGCCATCCACGGTTGGTATCCCAGTCTGGAGCTACTGATGGTCTCCCGGCATCACAATCTTTTGTTGGAGACGGAGGAAGGAAATATATGGGGTAGGTAAGCCAGTGGGAAGATTTGATTAACAGTTAAAGGAAATGATATAACTGCAAAGAAAATCGTAAGCGAAATCTTTGCCAGGAAACGGAGTTACACAAATAAAACAAACATCTTCCCGCTAAGTTTTATTAGTATTCTAACAGGAATTATTGTTTTCAATATTTACATTAGCATGATGGCCATTATTGATAGCATTAAATAAACTGGAACACTGCTCTCTCTAATTTGCTTTAACAATCGAAATGTTTAGTTTCTAGCAGCCAAAAGATTGAGGTCCGCGATACACTTGTTGAGAGTCTCTTTTTCTTGATCTGGAGTGATCGATTTAAGAACGCTGCTAACGATCCAGGAAACCATGTGCTTTTGAGAAATGCGGCGATCGACGTTCTGCTTCTCTACTTGATAGTCCAGACGACGTTTGACCTAATATTTAAATAAAAGCAATCAGTAATAACTCAACACAGAAGACGATCCGCAAATCGTTACCTCATGGTAAGCAGTCATGAGGCGCTCGCGGTAAATAGCCTCCAATTGCAATTGGACATTTTCTTTCTTGGCTTCAATGACCATGTCCTGTGCAGTCATACGCCATTGTTCGAGCTTGACGTTGTCGATTACCTCTTGCAAACCAGCTTTTTTGGACTCCCGAGTGCTGTTTAATTCTGCCATATAATCCTAAAACCGAACAGTGTAAACAGTAAAACTAAGAAAAAATTATAATTAAACGTTAACTATGTTTTTGATTTGTCTCACTTCAATGTTTTTGTCGACAAGCTTCGCTATATCGGCACCATAATTCCTTTGGATAAACCAGGCCATTAATACCATTGATACACCAATGTAATATTCAGGATCCAAGACCCAAATTTCTTTGCTCATCAGATAGATGGTTAAAGAGCCTCCGAACAAGTATGGCCCGGTGACACCAGTCTTCTTATGGAAAAACAGGAACCTATATTGAAAAAAATATACATTAGATCTAGCAAATGATGACAAGGGTAGGAAATTAAAGGAAATCTTTTACTATATTTTGAGACATGCATGAAATAACATAAAATATTATCTTTTTTCTTCAGTATATTCGATTTAATATATAATAATTTTTAAAACGTTGACTGCCAACTACGAGATATCTCATAGGTTGTTTACTTGCCCAGGACGCCTACTACGAGTTATATCGTACCTTCATTACTTGCCATATTTGTACAACTACGAGGAAACTCGTAGCACAACAGTGTAAATATGAATAGATGGTCTCAGGAAAGAAAATAAAAAATCAGGTTTGGCTTAAATGGACAGAAAATACAATTATACAAAAAGAAAAAGTTTATACAAGGGAATTATATTATTGAAGTTTTTAATAATATAACATGATTAAATCGAATTGTCTCTTTAAACCGGAATCGTGAAAAATTTCATGGCAGTCAACATGTTAATCAACTTATTTATTATAAAAACACAAAAGCGACATAACCTAATTTTGAGATATTTGTAAATTGGTCTTGATTTATTTGTATATATATTTTTAATGATAGAATTGATTTAATTGTTATATTCAAAGTTGAGATTTCATGAAGTATGTTGGGATGACTAACTATTCTTCAGGCTCCTAAATTTCAACTGATCGGACAGTAATATTACAATTAAATATTATACACATTTATGTAAATCATTCAAGATAAATGAAAGCAAGAACATTTGCAAATTTACCTGTATTTTTATAATTTTTAATAAACATTTATAGCTATTTAAATTAATATTTTCTGATCTTTGATATCTATTCCAAAACTGTAATGTCGTATCGTTTGTATTTAAAAATTTATTTTAATATTTTATTAGTTGTTCCATTTTTTGTTAGTAGCATAGAAGGGGATTTAAGCATTGGCTCTTGGCTGCCTCTTAATATTTTATATGAATAACGCAAATATACCATTCATCGGGGATGAATCCCAGGCGAACTTTTCCAGAGACTTCTAGCTGTTTTGGACGAGGGAAATTGACTTCATCACGGACATTGGAAGCGTCGGCCGATGTTCGCACGCAAATTGCTAAAGGTCTCACTGGTTGTACTGAAAAAAAATAAAAATAAAAATTAATATTCACTCTACACACAATCATAAATATAATACAAATAATTACACTGCATAATAATTGACTAACGTTTCTAAATAAAAAATATCTCATCTACATCTCTGGCGTGGAGAGCAGTGAGAAACCACTATGCTTATTTCATTTCCCAAAAATACTTCCCTACGCATTTAAATCGCCACTCTCAATCAATATATGTACAGATATAACAATCAATATCATATATGAATTTGAAGGAATATATAGGTCATCAGGATAAGTGTCAAAATGCGGTATGTGTGATTACATAAACGATGGGTTAGTGGTAGGGGGAGATCAAAGCCATCGAGTGATAATCGATGGATGATATTTGAACTATCTCAAAAATTATAGAGGTCTGTTTAGACTTACTGAATCGGGAAGCAATGCGGGACAACATCTTGACTGATAATCGTCTTTCTTGCTCCGAGCGAGCGATGGCCGGTCAGCAGTGTTGCTAGCGTAGAAAATCGATATCGTGATATTTGGTGATAATAATAAATTTAATTAATTTTATATAAATTTGTAAGAAATAATTTGAGAAAAACAGTAAAATTTATTGTTTTAAATTTTAAACAACTTAAAAAAAATATTTAAAGTCTCGCTATGTATATTATACTATTATTATTAATTGATTATTAAATTACTATTTGTAAAATATAAACAACTTGACAATTACTAAACTACATTATTTTTACTCTCAGTTTTTATTTTTACTAAAAAATAGAATATAATTTACGACTAAGCAAACGCATATGAACAACGTTACGAATAATAGAATTTAATCAACGGAAAAATGATGCGTCTTATGTTATTTTTATTATTTCTTTGTTCGGCAGATACTAGCAATTAAAATCTACAATAAGAAGAAGCCCACCACAAATAAGAATACATAAGGGAAACACTATCCTTACCATTGTTTATCTATTCAGTTTGCTTTTTTAATACAGCATCGTAGTTTTTTATGATTAATTGCCCATATTTATTGCTTTTGAAATAAAAATTAAACATTTCGTTAACATTTAAATTGGGTTATATTTATTTTTTCCCAAGTTTTGATCATATTTACAATACATTGATAAAAATAATTTGCACCAATAACAAATATATTACACTAAATATAAATTATTTCACTATAATTAAATTTATTCAACATAAAAAAAAAAGATTTCAACATTAAACAAATATAATGGAAACAAAAAAATTTAATATCATTGGTGTTATTAATTGCTTTTCAGTATATAACGTATACTTTCCACTATAAAATAATATTTTCCAAATTGCCACTTTAGCGTGCGGTCTACCTTTACAACTGTTGACAGCTGCAATACGTTCATTTGCTGTACAAACCAAAACCTAACCTAAACGAATTTAGCAAACTCTAAAAAATGGATATGCAAAGTATTACATTTGTAGTGCAAAGTATTTGAATAAAAAAGGTAAGGTTGTACCAATGGTAAAATATCAAGTGTATAGTTGAAACTTTTCTAATTATTGTGCTATGTACCAAGTGCGTACAATTAAAACTAAAGTGCAAGTAGATACCATTTGTTCAATATTACCCCTCATATGTTGATGCGTTTGTTCAATGTTTAATCTAAAATAAAAACCATAATTAATAGCTCATTATTATATTCATTATTTTAAATATTATTATTTTGTTCTCTTTTATTACATTTTAAACTATGATTTTTCCGCTATTTAGTCATCATATACACACAACACAGCTGATTGCGCGCGTGTGCGTATCGGATCGTTATTCGACGGTTTGGCAAACATGGGAATCCTCGTGTCCTGCTGTAGAGGCTCGGAAACTGTAACATCTTCATCAAGTCTCATTCAAGACGCAGTAAGTATGAACTTATAAACAATCGAAGTTACAAGGCAACAAGTATTCATGCACCTCAGCTGTCATCCGATCAATATTGCCAGTATAAAAAAACGCAATGTCACATTATTCTTAATATTTATATAAAAACCTAATTTTTACTTCCGTTTTATTTGCTAATGGTTTTATATAATTATTAACTTACTTTATAACTTAAATAATACACACTATACGTTTCCTCCCATTTTTTTATTTTTTGTTAATACAAATGTATTTGATAATAATTTATTTTATATATATTTTGATAAAATAACTATGAATGAATATAAAATATATAAAATTAGCAATTAATTAATATTTTAAATATTTAATACGCAATTTACTATTTTTTGCCTCGAGGCAATACTCGCCCTGATTTATTGATTTTGCACACTCAAGTCCCGGGAGTTATTTAGAGTTAAAGTCTGTCATCCGTTGCATCGTTTCGTACCTATTAGGTCTCATAATTCATCAAAAATGATTACTATGATATATTTGAGGGTATATATAACACTTTTCTTTCTATATTTACTATGTATACGGATTAAACAATCACATGTTATTGTTTTGGTTCTCTACGTTCTAATTTATTGGATTAGGAAATTCATTTTTTTTTATAAAACAGGAAAGCAGACGACGGAGGCAATTGGAAGCCGCTGAAAAGCGTCGTCGTGAGAGTGAGAATCGAGGAATAAAAGATGTCGAGCGTCTCCGTCGACAACAACAGCAACAGCTCAACATTGAACGGAGACAAGAAGAAGCCATGAGGCAAAACAACCAACAGGCAAATCTTAAAGTATCATTTTTTTATTCATACAATTATTTGCTACTTGAATATTTAATATTTTATTTTTTTATACAATTTTAGTGGCAGACTAATTGAACGATACAAAGACTTCTGATTATTCAACTAAAACTTAACCATTCAACCCATAATAGGGTAATATTTATTAAACATTTAAAATTATGTCGGTTTCCCTAATTTGTATGATATTACGTTTGTATTACAGTATCTAAAGATATAGAGCACATAAATGTGTTAGGATTTTTAATATCATATATTTGGATGTTGTGATTAAATTAATGTAACAATTATCGGTGTTCCCTTATCCCAATGTATACTTAATAATTCAAAGAACTTGCCATAATTACTAAACTATGATTCTACATAAATGTTTAAATCGTAGAAAGGCAAATTATTGTTTGTAAATTATATTCTTATGAAATTCAGTCAGATTTAAGACAGGGTTATATTACATAATGTTATTAGATCTGTTTTAGAATATTATTATTTCAGTATTTTAGTTTAAAATTTACTAGTTTTCCTATCGTATTTATATAAAAATCTATATTTTTAATATATTATATATCCAAAATTGGTAATAGGGTATTTGTATAATGAAATACAATACCCAATTATTATTGTATTGTAATTAATTTTAAATCAAGAGTTTTTTGTCTTGCCGTTATTTTTATTCAAAAAGTAAAACTATTTTTCAATATATATTTTTAAAATATTCAGTATTATAACTGGTTTCATGACTTCAGGGTATTTAGAAGGAAATGGCACACTTTATTGACTTGATTAAAATAATTTCTATAATTATATAGTTATCCTCCTCCCCGCATATAGATGTCCATCCATTGCACATGTGTCTTCTATAAATCTCTTATCGTATATAATAATGTATTTATTAAGGGCCTATTGCAAAGTTGTTGTTATCTATAGTTCTAAAAATATAGTTCAGCCTCAAAGGCTTATCGTTCGTATCAGTTAATTCTTCAATTTAAATTATTCCGATTGTGACATTTCTTATAAAATTTCTAATCAACCTTTTAAGGACCAGTCTTACTATGTAGAGAATGTAAATTTTATAAACTTCGCCAATCTCGTAAAATTCATCGGTGAATGACTGTTATTTAAAATACTTACATATTATATTATGTCAATGTATATCGATGTGTATTTATAAAGTAGTGATGTTTAAAAGAATGCTGAGTTGAACGATTTTTGTATGTGGTTTTATAATTCCTTTTGGAAACCCATTTTTCGTAAAAAGAATATAAATATATGTTATCTATCAAATATTTCTGATATTATGATTATATTTTATAATGCTATATATTTATATGGTTTTTAAAAATATTATATTATACGTGTAATAAAGTTTTGAAAGTGTTATATAAATGTATTTAATATTTGAAAATAAATGTCGTGATATTATATTTTTTTTATTTGTTATCACTGTTTATTTTAAATATCTCTAATGTATTTAATTTTGTTGCACCTATTGTTTAAAGAGATTGACCATTAGAGATCAACTGATCATTAATTTTTGTTTCAGTCAAAATCAGAAGGGGAGTTTGTCCCCCTTGAATTTAGCCAGAAAACCGCATATAATTTAATGAAATAATATGAATCATAATGAAATCAAAATTTTATTTTTAATATTTCGATTTTACCACCCAAATGACTACAGATTGTCCAACTTTTGCCCTCCTCCCCGTAAAAAGCTGAAATGACGTCCCTAACAATAAGCAAGCAAATAAATATTGTTTCATGTCAATATGCGATTTAACAAGCTCCGTAATTTATGATATATAAACGTGATGGAAAAGTACTTCATAATTAAACGTCTGTCTGAATTTTATAACGTTATAAAACTCAACTAATCTAGAGATATAGTAGAATGTTTTATGAAGCAACTTGGTGGATGTATTTTCCTAATCACTCTACTGGCTTCTATCTTGAAAATATAAATTCAGATTACAACAAACAATGACGCAGTGCAAGAAGTAAGTGAAACAATCAACATTATAATAGAAAAACAGTATTAAATCAACACTTGGATTTTAATTAAAGAGTTACTTTGGCCGATGGCCGAAAGATATAATAATTCCGATGAATCGAATATCAAATTTAAAGGTGTAGAATTTCTCTTGGATAACGAAGGCGTAATTGAAACGTTCGAATCGGAATCAGACGAAAAATATCGCACATTTTCACATTTAAATTTATTATTTATTATAAAAGTAGTAATAACAAACTTTCGTTATTTATAGTTCATATCAAATATTTTAGATTCATCGGAGTGTAATGAAAACACGGAACATCCGTATAATGTAAGTATGATAACAACTTTATAACAGAACAAAAGGCGGAGTTGATCTAGGAAACAAAATGACTCGTGAATATTCTTGCGACAAGGTGGGAGGGCATTCAGAACATTTATGGAGCTCATTGAAATTATGGCTTTCAATGCCTATAAGATATGGATCCATAAGTTGTTGAATGGAAAATCAACGATCGATGCCGTCGAAAGTATTTCATACGCCTTCTATTGGTAGGAGAACGTTTATTTGCATAAACCGCAAAAGTCAGCGATAAAATAATTTGTGAAGACTTTTACCCCCGAAGATCTTCCTACATTTTCATCGCACAGTGGTACTGGTAATATTGGACGAAGACGAACGTGTAACTTTTGTTCCGGTAATACATATAGGCGTGTATCGTGTTTTGTTTGTCTCAGAGCTGTGTTTGAAATGCATGAAGTAATAAAATGACCGGATTGCTAGGAATTTAGATTTTTTAATCATTATTTTTGTATGTTATATGTTTATATATGGTTGTTTTATTTTAGGTAATTTAGGTTTAATTTTTATAGATATGCTTTTTATCAGTTATGTTTTAGTATTATTATTTGTAAAAAAAAATACATTGTGTTTTATTACGAACGTTTGAGAAGCCGCGCGTGCTTGACGTCATCGGGTCTGAGTAGAAAATGCGTTTGTGTGCGTGCATAAACAATGACAAAAAGGCATGGTCTTGTTCTACGCTCAATTAAAAATATTTCGGCAGTTACCGAGCGCATACCGAAGGACAGGAAAAATCGCTTCTTCTTGTTATTTCAAGGCTATTTGAGAAACTGCTTCTGTAATAAGTGGAGGACTTACACACAGGAGGGGGAGGCGCTCGCTTCAGACCCCCCCGGTTTGACAGAGTTAGAAAATATGTTATATGTAATGAGGAAGGAAGGTTTTGTGTTATATACTCTGATTTATAATATATGTATTCCTAATATTATATAATTCAATATGATTGAGACACAATTGCTTTGCTGCGATGTAATTTGTTAATCGCCAAAATCGAGTTATATGAGCGTTTGTTTATAGTGAAGCAATATGAGCAAACAAGGGATTGATTTTTATATCATTCGTTTGAACGAAGCGATGAATCGATAATGTACTCGATACCGAAACAATACTGCACTGTCATTTGTTGTTGTCCATTGGGACTCTTCACAGTGTAGATGGTGTACTCGATATCGAAAACGGTACGGTACTTGTTACCTTATGGAATGTGTCACAGGTTGAATGTGTATAAAAATAGGAAGGAAATAAAGATACAGCACTTGATCTTGAACTCGGAGAAAGAGAGTGACAGTCAGAGCCAATACAAAAGTCTACTCATTTAACAAATCGTTCGTCCAGCCGACTCCTCCTCCCGGTCCTTAACATTGGAACCGGGCTCTGAATATTTGTACACATACAGAAATTTTAGCACCTATGATCCTTAATATATCCGCCACTGTCTGAATAATTTCAAAATAAGCGCTAATTCTGTCTCATTAGTATGTTATGCAAAAAGAGAATCAAAGTGTGGTATAAAAAAGTTAGGCAACTTATCTAAACCTTTTAATTGAGATGTGCGAGAAAAATACACACTGAATCGTGGATCGTGGAATTTCAAAAACAATGTTTGGTGAAAACGCCGCATTAATATAGAACATACAGACTCCATCATATTTTGAAAATTTCAAATATGATTCAATTGTGTTAGACATGTTTGAAAAAAGTGGTGATCGTTACAGATGTTTTTTAGTAGTCTCATCAGATATTCACCACTGCAATGGAATCTATTTAAAAATAGAAAAATAATTTATTGATTAATTTAATCATTAGTTATATCGCAATAAGCCTTATATAATTTTTAGATTAAAACAATTCATGAAAAAAGGGGGATTAATTAATTGCAGATAGATATTTAATATATATATATATATATATATTTCATAAATATATAAAATATCAAATATATTATTATGTATGTAAATAGTACATTTGTATTAAGATTATTTTTATCTAAAGCATTACATAATAATTGTCAATAGCTCGTGAACAAATTGGCCAGAGAACGCGGAAATTCGGCCATCTCTTCGATCAGCTGTGCGTTTGACACTTCACTCACAATGTCTTCTGCAAATACTCTCCAAGTCAGGCAAGATGAAAAAAAGGTTAGCGGCGATTGACTTCTAAACATACTGAATCACTTTTTCGCTTATTTGCTTTTTAATCGTTGACCTTTGACACTCCGCAATCATCTTACGACAGATTACATACTTGACCTTAACCATACGTTTGGAGGTCACAAGTGAACGACTATATTAACTTAACTCCACTTCAGTATATGTGATATAATGCGACAATCGCAATTAAGATATGCGACTGTGTTAAACAATCACACGATATGATTATAATTATAGATTTGTTATTTTAAATTATGGCATATAAAACATTTCAAGCATTTTTCTTCACACATTTGTTTATGTATATATATTATATTCTAAATTTAATTTTAATAATAAACGATAATAAATTAATAAAATTAGTTCGTCTTATCTAAATAAGAGTTATCGAAAAACCTTTAAATTATTGTATTTCTTGTTTTAAAAAATTATGTATATTGGACTGTAATGTTCAAAGTTTATATTTATAAGTAAATAAAACATGGCATGTTTAATAAAACTCAGACATAATTACTAATAACAATTATCAGCAAAAATGAAGTTTTTTCATTATAAACTTGTGATTATAATATCAAGCTCCATACGAAGTACTATCAGTATCGTTTCGAACTCCGTTAGGAATAGTTTATTTAAAAGGTACTTTTCCTTCTCATATTATGCATATTCATAAATACATACAATCAACTTCGGTATGCAATATGATTTACGTTTTATCGAACATTAAACATATACGATTTTATTTTAATCGAACTTTAATACTAGCATTTGTACAGTAAAATATTTATTTTAAATGTATATTTGCATTAAACATATTATGTGTAAGGTTTATGTATATTAAAATATTTTTTGTTTGTTTCTATCATTCTTCAACATCCGCTGTATGTGATAATTAAGATTTTAACTATTAACAACTAAAAATTCTTATCTATATAATGCTCATATGCTCGACAGAATTGTGCCTAATAATAATAAAAAACTGTTGATTAAAAGTCAGCCTTCAACGCATTCGAGTCCAAACATCAAGTTGTATTGAAATTTGTGAATTAAAATTATGTGAAATTTTATTTTCACATAAGTTTGTCAGGCATTGAAAAACTAAATAATATTCGTTTATTCCAAGTCGGAAGCTTAGTGGTAGTTCTGTGTCAAATTCATAGTGAAGTGTTAATACTGAAAGTAACAATTCCCGATAGAAGTGATTTTGTACGGCCATATTCTCATATACACTTGGAGAACGTCCAACGCCCCTTTAAATTCTCGCTCGTCTTTAACTGCTTAAAAATATAACTAAACCAATCAAGTTTTAACTATGTTGAATTATTTCTTTATTATTTTTATTTAAATTTAAATTATATAACTAGTTTAAAAGCCATGGCCTTTTTTCAAATACGCTGCATGTTATTTGCAAATACACAATACTATTTACACAGTTTTTACGCCTGTTTATACCTGTAGTTTATGTGTTAATGTATATTTTATTTATTTTATGAATATATGAAAGCTTGACATTTTTAGAGACAATGAATATTTTTTTGCATATTCATATAATAGGTAATAGGGCATTGTGTTGTTAAAATTAATATGAAACCTTGGTCAAAATCAAATCGTTTCAATTATTTTTAGTATAAAAATTAAACTGATTGCTTAATCGACAATTTTCCGTTAAAATTAAATTAAATTACAACATAATTTATTGGATTAATTTTATGTCAAACATATTGTTCACACGTGAGGCAAGTCATGGTTATTTTTTATTCATTTAATATTACATCTTGAATGAAATGTTTTTAATAAAAATGATAAAAAATGTGCTTCATAAATATTCGCAGGCCCTTTTTATCACACATCAGTGCTACTGTCTGTGTTATATAAGTCACGTAGTTTGTGTTTGACATACTAGCATTTCACGCACGTCAATTTAATTTTTTGAATAATGAAGGAACAAAGAATACGCATTCAATTTTTTACTAATAATGGAATAAAGTGCAATAAAGTGGTGCAAACGAAGAAAATATTTTTTGTAAAGATGTTATGTACAAATAAGAGTTTGTGAATCGTACGTTAGAGATTAATTTAAATGTTTGTAACACATACGATTCTTGCAACGCCAATATAAGTTGATAAAACACCTACTTGAAAAAATTAGATCGGAAATTATTATACATAGTAGAAATTTTAAATAATAAATTTGCCTTTAAATATGTGTCACTAATCTGAATATTTCTCGACATATTTATGGACAATATTTTTTTCCACTTTTATTATTAATTATAGCAACACAACACGTATGCATAGTTGAATGCAAAGTAACAAAGAAATTCGATACGTATTATTAAGTAATACACAGTAGCGTGGCGATACGCTGGCATATTAGTTTAACCCTTTGGTGCTACGGTGTTTTTAAAAATTATTATATTTCTCATATTCATCGGTTATCTTTATACATTATTATAATTAAAGTAATTTGAAAACTTTCTTGCCATTGCCATACTAACGGAGTAACAAGTTCACAAATTAAATTACTTTTTCGAGCATCATAACGCTAACAACGATTTTTGATAACATTTATTTTTTATAATGCCGAAAAACGATATATCGTTGTTTAGCACACAAAGGGTTAGATTTTAACTTAACCCTTTGGGTTCTATGTTGGATTGCGTAGCGCAATCTTTTTGTATATTTCACTATTCAAAAATATTGTGCTATGCAATTGAACAAAGTACGTTTTTTTAAACGTATTATGACATTTGCGTTTTCATAGTGAACACCAAAATGTTCGCCCTGCGTGGCTAAATAAAACTGTATTAATAAAGGATAATAAATTGATCCTCATTTTTACCACAGAATTGTTATTTCTGTAGAATAATTGAACAATTTTTTATTTCTACTTTTTAAATTATTTTATTGAATGAATTTTTAAAAATACCCACCCCAATTTTTTTTCAACGGAATCAAAAATCTAGGCGCGCTTTTGATAACACAAATCCTGGTAGATAAGATTGTCTATCAGAGATAATGTTGCCGCCAAATCATTTAAGTTCCAATTACACTATCAATTTTACGAATTGATCCGTCGCCGGCATTGTTGTTGTGTCGCAAAGCGAACATTTGACAGTCAGAGTCACACAGGATCCCACCAGTAGCCGTCGTGTCGTTCGAGCGCGCCGCGGAAAATCCCCCACTCCCACGCCCTTGAAAATTTTTCCCGATATCTTAACAAAGCATTTGGCGGCCATGTCTTTTAACATGCTGCAAGTGATCGAGGACGATTATTTGGAAGAGGTAACATTTTACAACGTCTACATTGCGACAATACGATTTCATTAATAAAAATTGTCGCGATCGTTGCATGACAATTTTACGCTACTGATAAACAATATTGTTGTGTCGCGAAAGGGGGGGGATTTCCTACTGCGATGTCTGCATGAATATTGATTCTTATGTGTGATGAATGTTGATGATTACTATTACGCGTTAATGCGTCGGCCTTGGTCTTATGATACCATCCACTGATGGTTCGTTATTAATGTTTGCATGTAAAAATAATGTTTTTTATCCGCGTTTCTTATCTAACATGTTTGAAGTGCACAATGTTATCTATGTGTACTATTTATTTATGATTTTAAATAAACATATTGAGCAATAATACAATCATACGAGTAGGTTGTTTTTTGTGCGTATTGATTGTAAAAAACAAGTCACAAATAATACTTCAACAAAACTGGATTTTGGTATGTCATCCTTTTCTTTGAATATTTCAATGGGCGATGTAAACACAGCGTTTTAACTGTTGTATTAAAACGACAATACGTAAGTAAATGTATTTAATGAAGGTCAACTTTAATGTACTATTCTTAATTTTACACGTGTTATTTGATATTTTAATTAGGTTTTACATTTCTCGCATTTATGTTAGAATTATATTTAAACAACATACAGAATAGTTGATAGAGATAAATTTTAAAATTATATAAATAATTAAATTATAATCATAGAAAAAAATATAAATAAAAATTCAACTTATACATGAAAATCTTTTGGTATAAGGCTAACCTGTGATTCTCTATACTTTTAAACTTTATTTTCTTTTAATATAGTTTATAAATAAAATAACGCATAATGTCTGAGGCCAGTTTTAGCTTAACTCAACTATTTTAATATATTATACACATATATCAGAAGTAAAAGTATCATAGTATCTAGGTATTTATGCATTTTAAAGTTATAAAAAAGTTTTATTGTTATGTTATAGTACGTATTTTCATCACATATAATCATTTTTTCGGTTTTGTAACTATAATTACATCTAACATTACAGCTAAATTATTATAAACTGTTTTCCTGTTTAATGGTAGGTAAAAGCAGATGAACAATTTATTAAATTAAAAAAATCATATTTAAATTAAAAATACAAGACATTCTGCAGATTTATGAAACAAAACAACATTTTTATACTGAACTAATTTTATATGTATAAAAACACACAAATACATTTTTGTCATAAATTATATATTTAGCTTTCATAGAAAAACACTTAAATTGCTTTTCTTAAAATGTTTTTGCGTTTCTTTTGGAGCTTCTCAACGTTTCGTCAGAAAGATTTTCCAGCATCATCAGAAAAAATAATTTTGGTACATAAGTTTTTATCATCGCACATAATTAGTAGTATTATACGACGAGTTTCAAAAGATTGTTGTTTAATATTTAAGAAAACACAATTGATACTAAAAAACAGAATATAAATAATAATAGTAATAAAAAAATATATATAAATATTGCTAGTAAATATGTTTTAATTTTATACAATTTAATTCTCACACGTTATAACCAAAGCGTTTGTTTTTGTAATACACACCAATAATTATTTTAGAGATTTTTTTTATATTTAGGGTCAAATTATTACTTATTTAATTTTCCTTTTACGGTGCAAAAAAATCAAGTTGAAAACCTCTGCACGCAAACGTCAATCCCGTGCAAAGCAAAAAATCCGACTGGCAACACACTACTTGTTAATTATCAAGGCGCGACGCTCAAAAACCACCGCGTTTATACCCCGCCTGCGCGATGTGTATGTGTGACACTACCGTGCGTATATTTGACAGTTGCGAAATTTCCAGTTCAAACCAAAACCCAACTTAAACGTATGTAATGTTATAATGATTAATTTATGTTAGGTTTTAGTTTGAACATAATAAATTCAAAAATGCGCGAATTATGTGGTCTCACTTAAGTATTAGATTGGAATATAAAATCGGTGTTTTTTGAACCCTGCTAATTAACAAATATCCAACACTCGTACTTTTTACTGTATTAGTGAATTGTGGTCTGTACTTAACTGATCACTAAATAATTCAGTTTTTGATTAGTAAAATAAAATAAATGGTCCATAAATATAACAGTTGCCATGTGATCAGTTATTAAAATAAATAATCAGTATGTATTTAAATAAAAATGATCAGTAATTAAAACAAAATTATCATAATTTTATATGAAATGCTCGGCATTTAAAATTTAATGAACGATAGTTACAATAAATGGTTGGTTTTTAAATTATTGACAGTTGCGGAACGTCTATTTACTGTTAAAACCCAAACCTAACCTAATTAAGTTAGGTTTGGGATTGACAGCACATGGACGTTTCGCAACCGTTACAGTGAAATTAACTTTTGAATAGTATGTATATCATTTTACTAATTAGATCAGCTGAAATGTATCAAACAATTGATTTATAATTCCACTGGTTTTTAATATCAGTGAAACTGTATATATACACTACACTGTACGTTCAGATCATTTTGGCCTTAATAGTTGATATGTCGCCCTACAACTAATTTTAAAAATAAAGTTTGCTAGTGGAGTACAGTAACTGATCAATGGATACTGATCATTCGTTATTTGTACCGACGATTTATTATTTACAGACCATTAATTTTATTTACTGATTAAAATCTGAATTATTTACTGATTAAAAATGTATTATTATTTAATACTGATCACTTTTTTTAATTTTTTAACTAATCATTTATGGAATTATTTACTTATCAAATAATTAGTTGTTGTAAATTGATCCGATTTTACATGACACATAATAAGATGACATGTCACTAGGTGTATAATACATAAAGTATACGGATTTAATTAAATTAAATTATGTTTTATAAAAAAATGTGTTTTTGATTTGTAATAAAAATAGAAAACTGTTTTTATAATTTATTGACTCATCAAAATTGTTTTTTTTTTGTAATTTAATGACTCATCCAAATTATTTTAATATTTTGAATACAGTCACAAAAAATATCCAAACGTGACTTGGCGTCAGTCTACCTACAACTTGCTTTATTTGTTATGTTGTTAATTTTCTCATAATTGTGCAATAACATATTCTCATACAACTAGCGACATTGATAAATAAGTCGACCTTGATCAAAATTGCGCTGCTTCGTCTATTTAAATTCATTTGTAAATATTTGCATTACAAACTTTGATCGATAGGGTCGGAGTCATCAGAGAGCCCCATCTGGATCCCGGGAGTTCAGGGAGGTGACACAGAGAGACGCACTGATGACTATTCAAAAAGACTTAGAGCGCCTCGTCGAAGCGTCTCCCGAGGAAACTAGGGAATTCAAAACCAAAGAATTCCAAGGGTTTACAGAGCTCTTCAAGAGATTCGTCTCGGAAAGTGAGTTGCATATTCTATAATTATCAATTTTTTACTCTAAAATTTTGTTTTAATCAACAGAGGGACCTTCTGTATCATGGGATCGCATACAAAAATTACCCGAAGGAGCTGTCGTCGATTACGATCGGCTGCAAATGCCTGTCACCGATGATATACAAGCTATGCTCGAGAAGTTGGTGGTTGTAAAGCTCAACGGTGGTCTCGGTACGTCTATGGGATGCAGGGGACCTAAATCGATCATCCCCGTCAGGAACGACCTCACATTTTTGGATCTTACCGTACAACAAATAGAAGTAAGATTGTAATAATTTATTTTATATCGCATATACAAACATATATTTAGAGTCTTATTACATCTCTTTTAGCATTTAAATAAAACGTATAAATGCAATGTACCACTGGTTTTGATGAACTCTTTCAATACAGACGAAGATACAGAAAAAATTATCAGAAAGTATAAAGGTCTGAAAGTCGAAATATTCACTTTTAATCAATCATGCTATCCGCGCATCAACAGAGAATCTCTCCTGCCGATTGCTAAGTCGAGCGACGTTCAAGAAGATTTAGAAGCGTACGTATATCACAGTAATTGGTTCATCCTGCTTAGCTGCCACTAAGATATAAAACCGAAGTAGGAAAATATTGTTGACTATCAGTATCAATAAGTGTCAATATGAGTTAAATTAAAACCTTTCGGTTATTTGTGCACCACCTACTGCACTTCTTCTGCAGACATGAAACACTTTCGTCCCATCAAAAACACTTAGTATGATATATGTTTCAGACAGTATTAAACTAGCATTTTTATGTTGCAACAAAACACTTCATTCCTTTTCAAATTTCTGCAAAGATGCCTGCTGGTATTAAGCACTGAGGCTATTTGTTAACTGTTATTTGGCGATTTATCTTTACTACTTGGTTTGCCAGGTCGTGAAGAGTGCTACAGTATTTATGCCATTTTCAAACTTTCTAGTCCACTGATGCACTTGCTATAGTAACAGACATGTATCACCACACTGTCACTCTTCAAACTATATATATAACACCACTACCATTTATAGGACAACAAAATGATCTTTGAATTTGTATCGCACTTTAAAAGTTTTCATTTAGCACACTCATTTTATGCATGTTCCATTTTGATAAAAAATTTTTTAAAAATAGAACACAAACACAGTATAACATGAGTGATGTGTGTCAGAGAAAATCTCAATATTGATGCTCTTTAAGTATGAATGCTTATAATATATAAATATTTTTCAGGTGGTATCCACCAGGTCACGGTGATTTCTATCAATCATTTTACAATTCTGGATTTCTCGATAAGTTTATAGAAGATGGCAGAAAATACTGCTTCATCAGTAACATCGATAACTTGGGGGCGACTGTAGATTTGAACATTTTGGATCGTTTGTTGAAGCCTAAATCTGAAAAAGAAATGACAGAGTTCGTAATGGAAGTTACTGATAAAACGAAGGCTGACGTCAAAGGTGGTACTTTGATTCAATACGAAAACAAGCTGAGATTACTCGAAATTGCACAAGTACCTAAAGAGCACGTCGAAGATTTCAAATCGGTCAAAACCTTCAAGTTTTTCAATACCAATAACTTGTGGGTGAGTCTGGGAGCCATCAAGCGAGTTTTGGAGAGGGGTTCGTTTGATATGGAGATAATCGTTAATAATAAAACGATGGCAAATGGATTAAATATAGTGCAGCTGGAAACTGCAGTCGGTGCAGCTATGAAAGTGTTCGAATGCGGTATTGGAATCAACGTACCGAGGAGTCGATTCTTGCCCGTGAAAAAGACATCCGATTTGCTGTTGGTGATGTCAAATCTGTACAGCTTATCGCAAGGATCTTTGATGATGTCGCCTCAGCGGATGTTCCCAACTACACCTTTGGTGAAGCTCGGAGATAATCACTTCGCAAAGGTAAAAGAGTTCTTGGGAAGATTTGCAGATATACCAGATTTGATCGAGTTGGATCACTTGACCGTATCTGGAGACGTTACGTTCGGTAGAGGAGTGTCTTTAAAGGTATTCGTTATTTTATTAATTTAATATTGAAGCAATCGTATTGTATTGATAATGTTTTATTTTTTAGGGAACTGTCATCATTATAGCCAACCATGGAGACAGAATAGATATCCCTTCGGGAGCTTTGTTAGAGAACAAGATTGTATCAGGAAACATGAGAATCTTGGATCATTAGATTGAACTACTTAGAATTCCAAGATTTTTCCTTGCCACAATAAATCAATATATGTGATCATAAGAAGTCATTTTTGTTTATAAATTATATTTTTATATTTTTTTATATGGATTTTTCATATAAAACTGAAACTCGTTTATGTTAAAATTCATTAATTTTAATTATATCAACTGTAAGTCCAGAGATTCTAAATGTGTTTATTTGTTTTTAAACGAATATAATAATTATATTTGAAATTAGCGTTAATAAAATAGATGTTTCTGATATTAAATAGTGTTTTAATTACGTATTCCATTATTTATATACACAAAAATATTATTATTTTTACATAATTTGAGCTAATAATCCACATCATTCATAAATAGTAAACGTGACGCCTCCCTCTTTAGCTTCATCGTCATACACTTCTTGATCGCTTGCCTCACCATGTTGAGAATCATCAGAATCGCTTTCAGCTCTTGTATCCCTATAATCTTTGCTAGAAAGTACAGACACTGGTGTTTTACCAACACTTCCGTGTATTTTACTTGTAAGTTTATCAGCAGCGTGTTTTATTTGTATTTCCTAAAACAAAAATCAATCAATAAACACTTTTAATCTCCATTACATAATCATGTTATTATATTCATACAACCTTGAATTCTTTACTCTGTGTTTCATGTAATTTGAGCGATTGCTGTATTGATATTTCTTTGACTGATCCATGGATTGAGGGCGGCGGAGTCGCCGCAGTGACTTCCCAGTGTTTGCCACGTTTAAACGACAATTCTTTAGATGGATCGTTCACATCAGTTATTAAAGTTTTATAAGGCTTATACGAATGTTTAATATCTAAGTTTCCTTTCTCAGTCTTTTTGCAAATGTATTTTGTATGACCATCTACATTGGTGTCTGTTATACCAAACACACTATCCGCTTTAAATTCTTCTATATCTTTCAAATCGGCTTCAGTAATTAGTTTCTTCTCTTCTTTGAGATATACTATCTTTTTCTTTAAATCTCGACTGCCAGCTAAAACTCTGAGCGGTTCGTCAGGTTCACTGTCGTCGTCCGAATCTAGACAATGATTTTCATTGAAATTTTTAGATTTAGTTTTCCATTCAAAGTTCTCAACGTTGCTTTGGGTAGGTATGAACGTTTGGTTAGAATCTAAAGTTAATTGAGAAAATATTTTGCAGGATTCATCTATTTGATGTTGTTCTTCGATTTTATTCAATACTTTATCGTAGTAAGATCTAATTTTTTCTCCTTTATCAGGTAATCTATTAATAAAGGCCCTGAAAATGTAAATATAATGTAAACAATGCTTTAGAATTGAGTGTATTTTTTTATTGTAAGGAATGTACTTATTTGACAGAAGTTTCTTTTGACGTTCTAAAATTTCATTTAATTCGATAAGTGGGCGATTATTTAGATCACCTTCACGCTTTGCCATGCTGCAAAAATACGTTTAAACTATCATAGGTTATGAACGACAAAATTACGTTCAAACACTGACAGAAAGTGTTATTGCCTAAAATGTTGCCATAGTAAAAAAGGCTCATTGTTCTAGAACAATTTATTGTAAAAATAATAAAATAATAATAATGCTGATTTTTCAAAGAAAATCTTCTCTGATAAGGTACATTTCTACCTCTATATGTGTTAATAGCATAATCGTCGTATATGGGGCAAAGAAAATCCTCATGTTAATCACGAGAGACCGTTACATTCCCAAAAAATAACTGGTGAATGTTTTGCGTGAAAAATTCTTATGTCGCATTATTCCCGGTTTGCTGACGTAGTTTTTTTTGTGGAGTTACGCTAAGGGTCATATCTATGACGCAAAACTGACATGTAGCACTTGAAACTAACATCTGCAAAGTTATAGCTAAGATACCGACCGAAATGTACTAAAAATCATCAAAAATTACATCGAAGTGATCGGATGCTGCAAAAGGTCAAAAGGCAGTCATTAAATTGGTATTATTTTTCATAAATAATAAAATACATCAAATGTTTGAGTGATAAAAAAAATCCTAAAATATTAATATATTTGTTTTTTCTTAAAAATTGTTATCAGACTTTATATGCGAGTGAACGGTGAACGAATCAGCACCAGCTGTTGTCTTCCCGTCTTGGTCCACCATAAGAATGTGGCGCAGTCACTTCAGTGTCTCAGAGTGCAGTCATGTTTTAGCCATAAAGAATGAATAAATAAATATATAAATAGCCCCCATAGTATTACTTAAAATATAGCATTAGAAAAATCTTTTAGCAAATAAGATTGAACTTCTTATATTAATTTATCTCTTTTTTATTATTTTTTAATATTCCTCTTTTTTTACCGTATGTTAAAGGAATTTATTTGTCGTATATTTCTAATACCTATTTATTTTTATTGTCTTTTATCAATACTCTGGCAATTATAAGCACGGCGTAGGTTTAAATCAATTGATGATGCTTGAACTTAATTGGAAAATCTTTTTCTTACAAATCCTGTTCATACTTTAATGCAAAATCGCACCACTTGTATAAACTATAACGTGCGAGAACTCTAAAATACTACTTATTTTATAGCTTGAAACCTTGCGATTTTTTTTGTTATAACTTAATGAAAAATTATTTTATAAATATATTAAAATTTTTGTGAACAAATTATTTGAATATTCATACCACGTGTGCGAGATTATGAGTGCCACAAATTCACTATATCTTTGGAATACATTAGTCATCATTGTTTTTTGCTTACGTCGCTATATTAAAATTGTTTATTTTTAATTTATAATATCTAAGAAATATGGCTAACATATTATCGGTTAAAGTCCGTTAGATTTTTCTTGTTTTGTTAGCTGCATTGACTGTCAGTGACATAACCTTACCGGTGACTTACCATGGCTCTCAATTGCTTGCGAATATTTAGACCTTCACAATTATGGAACTTTACAGAGAACTCATGCATCATAATTGTAGGAATAATAGTTTCACAATTAAAATTTAGAAATTAGATTTGTGCGAATACAATATATAATAACTTTCAGGGAAGCACACTTTCAAGACCTTACGCGACTCAGCCTTCGAAGGATTATGACAAGTTTCGTCAAGTTGTTGAAAAGTGGAAAACAACTATCAAAAGAGACGAAATGAGCACTGCTATGAAAGTATATTTGCAACGGGCCAAAGAGAACGACGAGTTCATGAAGCACCAAGAGATGAGTTATCAAATAGGAAAGAGACATTTGGCAAATATTATGGGAGAAGATCCGGAAACTTTTACTCAAGAAAAGATTGATGTTAGTATAATGACATTTTATTTTATTTTTCTTGTACATTATTAAATTGAGTTTGATTTATAGAATGCCATCAGATATTTATTCCCGAGTGGAATATACGACTATAGGGCTCATCCGATGATGAAGAATCCGCAAGATTTGTTCCCAGCTCGTAAAAGCGCGGAATTCGACAAGGCCGGAAGACCTTTCCACTTCCTTTATTACACAGGAAAAGCAAATTATTTCAAACTATTGTTTGTGCGTAACTTATTTATTCATCTACTTTATTATCTGTATTTTTTATTTATTATTTTGCATATTTTAGGATATCAGATCATATGCAGATATTTTAACACAACATAACAACAGTATGCGTATTAAAAAATTACCACTGGATCCCGAAAGTTGCGTGTGAGTATGTTATGCAATTAAATAATATTGTTAAAAATATAAGAGAATCAAAATCTTATATTGACTTTGCTTCTTGAGTAAAAAAAATGTCTGCATTAAAATACAACCAATAGACCAGGCTGTGACTAACACGTTCCAAATGATCCTTTGTCCATTTGAATCCTGCTAATAGATGGAACATTAAGATGACTAAAATATTTCTAGAAAGCTCTTAATGCAGTTAATATCACATAAAAGTCGAAGACTGAATTTGTGATATAACTGAACGGCAAAAGAAAAAAGCTACGTTCGTTATAATTTTGTCAAAACTTGCTCACAGCTCTAAATTTACTCTCTTTCTACACCGTTTGATTTAGATATTGATGCTGAATATGTCATGGTGCTATTGAACACACATTAAATGAGATTATATGTTAATTCGTAAGCAAAATATTAAGATGTATATTTTATATTATTTTGGATGATATATAGGGTATTGAAAAAGTACAGTAAGCTATGTGGTCAGGCCCGGCAATAAGGCAAGGCAACCGCCTCGAGCCCCGCACTTTATGGAACATCGTGCGATTATTTTTTTACTTTTACAAGTATTATTTTGAATGATATTCTGAAAATAAAACGAATCAAATGACTTTCTCTACAAAAAAATTGTAATGCCCGTCTAAGCACACCTAGCCTAGATACAAACGGTGCCTATTATATTCCTAATCCATTCTATTTCTTAGGATTTTACAAAAGCAATATAGTCTTGCATGAAAACACATGAAGTTACTGCTGTTGTTTTCCAAGTAAAAATATTTGTACGCACAGATGTTTATGTAGTGTCTATTATTTCTTGCGCCAGTTAATTGGCTTACACCATTTTCCTGGTTAACTAATATTTTTCTATTTATAAGTTCTTTTATTAGGTGGTAATTATAATATTAGTTTACTTTATTTAGAAATTTATTATTAAAGATTTATATTTAATGGGTTAAAATAATTTTTAATCCTTTCTCGATATTTACTTTTGATAATGGAATCTTGACGGATGGCAATTAGACACAGATTGGAAAGAAAACAACCTTTTCATTTCAATCGTCAGATTTTGCACAACCAAGCCGTCATCTTGCTGATTTTGCTACCACAAAATATCGGAAAAGTTGTTTGTTGGAATGTGATTATATTAATTATACTATTTTTGGCGTAGTGTTTTGAGATACTTACAATTTTTTAATGTGTTTTAATGTAAATGGAGCAATGGTGAATATATTACATTTATAAATATTTATTTGAATTAATTTCAACATAAAACATTACTGTTTTCAGAAATTCTATTACTTGTTTAATTTTTTTAACAATTTATGACTGCACATTTATGTTTTAGGCATATATAATTATGTACCTAAAACACAATGAAATCATATCGGAATCCTTTTCACTGGAAGATATGTATTTTTACCGTCAATTTTATGTACTGAAGATAATGGTTCTTCACAAATAAAATTAGCCTTAACTTCGCGTGTTCATTTTTCCACTTTACAGAATTAAAAAACACATTTATAAATCATCTTGTACTAATTTTTACAAACCTTTTTTGGAGCGGGACCCTGCACTAAATTTTTGCCTTGAGTCCTGCATTTTTTAGCACTGGCCCTGATTATATGATTTCAACTTTTCCATATGTAGTAATTTATACATTTACATACTTATCAATATTTATTTACATGCAATGTGTATTTTTATTTTAGTTATATTTTAAAATACATATATATTTTCACCAGTAGATATCTATTTTTACTAACGAAAACATAATTATATGCTGTATTAAAATGTCCATTTGCTGTTCAAACCCAAACCTAACCTAATTATAATTTTAGAACTTTCAACAGGTCCAAAATACAAATTAAGCCAACTCAGACGTAGCATCTCGCATATAGTTTGTCTGCATTTGTATATTATACCGTTTTAAAAATATGATAACTATTCTTACCAATATTACTATGGACTTCTGATATGAGAGTATTGATCAAAGTATATTGAAATCGAATTTTGGTTAATAGGAGGGCACAAAAACAATTATCACTTCTCAGAAGTCAAAAATTCATGTCAAAAGCAATAAAATCGTGTAGACACCGTCGCAGTAGGAACGCTCGGTAACAATCGTTCCCACTGCGTGTTCTTCAAGAGAGTAATATCTCGAGTTCCTGGTTGTGCAAAATATATAATATTAAAGCGTTGTTTTATTATAAAATTAGATTACCTTGTGCTAATTTTTTTCATACATTTTTGAGGCGGGCCCGCAACTAGTTCTTGCACTGAATCCCGTGTTTCTTAGTGCCAGTCCTGTATGTTGTCTAATGCAATAAAATTCGATCATATATAACATTGTAGGTTGTTACAGATTATTGACGATTTTAAAATGGTTGTAATATATTACAGGTCCATGACGGGTTTTACATGGAAAACACAAGAAGAATTCGAAACAATGATCATTGAAAAAATATTACCAACAGAGTATAAGATATTCACGCAATCGTTAGATGCTTTGCTAGCAACACCATATTCCAATCGCTACAAAGACTTCATCGAACAGTACCGTAAACCAATGGGAAACGTAAAAATTTCATTGGATGTACCTCTTCCACAATACGATGAAAACGGAAAAGCGTTCGTAACTACTTACGGTATAAATTTATCTTTATGATTCAATTTTGCTTTCAAAATAAACTAACTATGGATTAATTTCAGAATGTCTTAAAAAGAAGGCTAGGGGTCATGTCACAATTCGGTCCCCAGGCACCGGTTTGATTTCGATCAACACAAAAGACATCACGTACTTCCAGGACAAACAGTCTCGCGAACAGGTAAGTGATTATTTATTTTTACACATCTCATTATTATAAAACATTCTTGTATGATTGATGTACATACGATGGCGGAAACGTGGAATGGAGCAGTGACAAATCCCATTGTACGTTCAGCAATCATTGTTGTCTGCGTGGGAATTGCAAAATGTGCATTCCTATTGTAACGATCGGTTTTTAAATGGTGTAAATATATTTAAACTGGTCATTGTGATGCATACACCCAATTGCTTGCATTGAATCAGATAATTGTCGAACACAAATTAATGACAAATTCAAGGATTCAATTTTCGACTTTGACTTTGATATTTGCATGATAAAATACATTGATTGATTGAAAAATGCAATCATACAGGATGTTATATATATAATGTATAATTTTATTTATATTGAATTGGATGAATATTTTTTTTGGATTAAGTTTATGTAGTGCGCAATATTAAAAAATATTGAATATATACTATACCTATTTTATAGATAATTAGTATGTGTATAAATATTCTTGAAAGCATATTACAGAATTAAAATAAAATATAAATGGAACATATCATATGATTTATTTAAAGTTTTAATTTTTTAAAACATATTATAAAATAATAAAATAAAAATACTTACACCATCTAGTATTTCTTTGGGAAACATTTTTATTTTTTTAATTCGGAATTTTTTTCGTACAACTTTTTTGTACAAAATGTAAAATGTTTTCTTTTTTGGAATAAAGACAAAAACAGTAATAAAATTTCAGGGCCTATTAATGAGAGGTCGATGTTAATATATTTAATTGCATCTGTTTCGAAACCTTACTTTAATAACCATCTATTGCTATTAAAATATGCATATTTAGAAATAAAATTAATTATTTATATTAAAATACACAAAAAATGATCTAAAAAATTATAGTATTTACATATAACTGTGAACTGTTAGTTGTTTATTTGTTTTAGTTAAGTATTCAAAAATAATGAAGGTATTTTTTCTTAACTGGTTAAATAACGCCTTGTAGGTGTTTGTATTATTTTTATCAAAGAATGAAGGCTGAGACATTTCTTAATTTAATTTTCACGGCCACTTTGCAATAAGTAATTTGTTTATAGAAAAGGATTCTGTTGATGTACCGTTTGCATTCGAGCGATATAATCAGAAGGAAAATTGATCGGATGATTAAAAAAAATAAAATATATATACCAAATCTTTTTTTTTTTGTATAATTAAATCCGCAATAAACTAAAATCAAAAAATTTACTACCACTTATATGTGTAGTATCATTCTCTTCTTCTCGGCTTTCCTGCTGCCAAATTTGGTTCTAAATAATTTAAATAAAAGCTAAAGCGTTACAGTGTGTAAATAAACAAGTAACAATTCTTCATTTAAATGTTTATTATATAATATAAGTATTATACATAAAAAATAAAACAGTAAAATTGGGTCAATAATTAAAAAAAACTTTGAAATTTATTATTAAATTCTGAAACATCAAACAAAAATAACGTAAATTGTTATTATTTTGTTGCACTTCCCTTAAGCCTTCAATACTGCTAAAACAAGGAAAATCTTGGAATTAATCAAGGATTCAACTAATTCGTTATGGCATACTATATCAATTACTACAATAAGTTTTTGCTTATTAATTGAATTTTGCAATCGATTTTTTTTATTACGGCCGGCCCAATTATTGGTTTATTTCAGGACTAATTTTATAACATTCTCTCTTAAACTTATTAAAATATTTTTTATTCTTATTTTAACTGCATTAATCAAATAATTAAAAAAAAATACTATTTACTCCTGATGACATGATGCACAAACGCAATAAAGTTTCAGTCCAAACTTTAGCCCACGTGCTTTTTCATAAAAAGGTTGAAAAATTCCAGAACAGTTTTATAACCCGACGCTTTTTTTTGATGAAGTGGATACCTTCCATTCCGAAATATAAGAAGCACCCCCAGATCGTTTCGCTCTCTTGATTACATATAGTTGTATCGAGACATTTTTTTGCTGTCTCTTTCGCCATCTTGACCTTGTCCACTAATGTAATTAACTCATCAGAAAGCGTCACTTCCTCAATCCAAAACAATCCAGCTTTTGTGTGATTGGCTCATTTCATGCGCATTAGAAGCATTTCTTCGGTCAATAACTGTTTTTTTTTGTCAAGTATACAACTGCATACAAACACCCTCTTTCCTATATCATATCCAAGGGTTGTCCACATTTATATCTTTATCAAATGTTTCGCAAATACTCACTGATAAAATCTACATGAGCACATTCGTAGTATCATTAAATCTTCTCCAACGGTAATTATTTTTATCCTTAACCCGATTTATCGCATCCATTTTAACATTTATGAACTGATGATTGTAAATCTTGGCGATAACATAATTTCAAATGCACAATAATATCGATTTTTTTATTTAAACTAAATTGTGGATGATTTGGTATTATAATTTTTATACATAATTACATTTAAATTTAATTTACATGTATTATACATTACTTCTACCATGAACGGCATTGTAATTTGTATTGATAAACGTAAAAAATCGAACATATAAGGCCTAAATATCATAGTCCGTAAGGCGCTGGACTAATAACCCAGAGGTTCCGGGCTCAGTTCCCCGCAGCAGACTCGAATTTTTATTTATAAAAATGCGTAATTATTAAAATCCGGTCCAGCTACAAAGTGACAGTGGTATATATAATGTCATGTTACCGATTTCCAGACTTATATATATTATTCGTGTATTTTTGGCTTATCCAGTTGGTACTGATTTACCCCATTGTAATGCATTAAGCTTAAAAAAACTTTTGAAGCTTATAAACCATATCACCACGGTGGTAAAGGTGGGCTTTGCATTATTAAATATAGTTTAAAATATTTTAGCGATAATTGCTGAAAACTACCAGGGCTAGGGTGCGGACACAATGCTTACCTTTTCGCTTTAAAAAACCTTTCTATGGATGTTTCAAGTTAATAACGCATGTATTTATTGTAAATATTCCGTTGCAACATAACAGGCGTTAATCCAATGCGTTACAACGGGTAAACACAATCAACAACTACTAAGTAAGTAGTGCAACGCTATGCTTTATCCAATCCCGTCACTTAAAAAATATAATTCTGTACTTCACTTTGTAATTATTGATTTATTGTAAATCTTCCGTTACAAAATGCCTTACATACGATAAACACAATCAACAACTACTAAGTAAGTAGTGGGACACCAGACTGAAATCAAAGTCTGTAAATGAGTGACATCTATTTTATTAATTTTAAACAATTATTTTATTATATTTTTTCATTACGATATTCATTTGCAATATTAACACTTTACCGACCGGCAGTTTCACTACCAGACTTACGCTAAATACCGGCACTTTTTCGCAAAACTTCGCGAATTTTACCTTTTTTATTTAAATTTATGTATCTTTTGATACGGTCCGAATATTTCGTTAAATTTTTCTAGACATGTTATAAATGTATCAATGCATCAATTCAAGTTATTATTAGATGGTTCTCAACATGTGGTTCGCCGGAAATAAAAAATAATTATTACTTTTCCTTATTATTAGAGTTTTAAAATGATTATCTTGATTTTAAAATTATAAAAAACGAATAACCTAGAAATTTTAATAAAAATAATTTAAATTGAGTTAACCAGCGGTTCTCAAACTTTTTTAAATTTGTAAAAACTTTTTTCAAGCAAACTTTTTTTTTGTATTGTGACATTTTTACTAATACGAGTTTACTGATATATAATTCATTTGCAATAAAATATTCACTAACCGTTGTAATTCACTCCATCTTAATGTGAAATTTTCCAGGCACATACACAGATAATTTACATTATCTTTCACGTGTAAATCAATTTTCACAATAACTAGTTATATAATGAAAGTTTAAAGTTTCTCGATTTTTTACTGTTTTTCGCAATTGCAACAATATTACCCCATATCGTTTATATTTGGTTTCAAATATTCGTAATTTTGCATTTTTCAGATATTCTGGTAAAACCCGATTCTTCCTTATGGTACCACAGATTCTATTTTTTTTTCATATATATTTTTTTTTTGCTATTTCAACACTGTTATAAAAATCGTCCATATAAAGATGATGCCATTTGCATTTATTGTCTGATGTTAGATGTGATATTGAATCTTGTAACGAAATTCCAGGTCCTGAATATATTTTTAATTTCGATATGTATCCTGACACTAATTCACATACCATTCTTATCACTATACCGTACTTTGTGAGCTTACTGGGGTTGTATACGTGAAAATTTAATCTTCCACACCATGGGATCATACCCTCATCCAGAGATATGTTTTGGCTTGGTTTGTACATATTTTTTAATCTTTCGGAGAAATAATCAATTATTTTTTGTACTTTGAATAGTAATCCTACATTATCAGGAACATTTTCATTATTGGAAAAACGCAGGTAACGTAATATTTGATAAAACCTATTTCTACTCATGGTTTTTGTAAATATCAAGGTTCCTATAAGTGGATTTATTGTCTAATACAGGTGTAATAAGCTTTTTTTTACCAAGCCTATTAGCAATATCAACTCAAACCAATTTTTTAATTCTGGTACCGTTACATCCACCCATTTTTTAGATTTTATTTGCAGTTTGTATCTGTTGATGTGTTAATTATGGTGTCTATTCGTTTCTTCTGCAATAACGGGAAACAAGTCATCTTCAATAAAGTTTTGTGTCTTGTAAAGTGTCTTCTAAATATTTTTCTTGTTTATCTTCCTCATTGCTCATGAGCATCATAGCATGTGGACGATTTCTTTCATGAACAGAGGAGTCTGAATCACTATCACTATAATTTTCATTGTCACTTGGAATATATATATATATTTAACACTATATTAAATAACATAAACTGTAATTATTTTCACGTAGATTCTACACTCGTATCTAACTAAAAAAAAAAAACGTTTTATAAACAGTTCGTAATATTTTTCGAATATTCACTCGAGCACTCGAAAACCAGATGCACTTAACACGATAGTATAACTAAAACTGAATTCTTAGCCATAAGTTTTTATGTGTATCGTGCTAATAATTTAAAAAATAATAAGTCGAAAAAATTCCCACTTTCTAAAATAATGTGTCACTGAGATTTGGTATTTCCAGTAAGCCAGTAATATGTGACGGGAGATAATATTTACTCACAAAAAACATTTTGGAAATTCCTTATAACAGGATAGAAAAAAAAATAGAATCTTACTAATCTGACAATCTTGAGATTCTCAGTAATCCAATACTATCTAATGGTTAATGATATGATAAATTTTTAGTGTCTTAAACTTTTTATATATGTACATCGTATTTTTTATTTTATGTAATTTAACTTCATTTCTAAATAAACCCATTTACCTAATAAATTATTTTTAAATATACATATTTATATATTTGTGTATAAAATATCATATTTTTTCTTTGTTTACTCTGTCCAAAAAAAAAGTGTGCTGGAAAAAAGTTTTTAGAAATTTTAAAAAGTTTGAGAACCACTCGTTAATTTAATTTAAATTATTTTTATTTAAATTCCTACATTACTTGTTTTTATAATTTTAAAATCATCAATCAATGTTAAAATCTAATAATAAGGAAATGTATTAATTCATTTTTATTTTCGGCGAACCACATGTTGAGAACCACTTAATAATGGCTTGAATTGATGCATTGTTACATTTATAACATGTCTAGAAAAATTCATTAAAATATTCGGATCGCATCAAAAGATACATTAGTTTGTCTGGTAGTGAAACTGCCTGATGAAAGAAATATAAAATATATTTATAAAACCTTCGCATTTGTCTAAATATAACTAAAAAAAAAATTTTTTTTTAATAAAATGAAAATTCATACATTTATTTAGTCATCTCTTAAAAAAAAAGCAAATAAAACACTAAACATATATTTTTAATTTGACATGGAAACGAAAACATACACAGGACGCCAATTGGCGTCTGCGGTGTTTAACTTTCGGCACACTCAGGACGCCAATTGGCGTGAGCGGTAGGTAAAGTGTTAAGAAAAAAATACTAATTCTGATCTCTCAGACACGATAGAAATTGAAAAACATTTGTCCATATGTATTCGATCCGAGGTCTTTCAAGTATTAATCACATTAATCGTGCTGGTTTCGCATAATTTCCGATTTCATATAAATAATATATGTAAATGTAAAAACAATTTTAATGAGCACAGCAGTTACCTTTAATTCTACGGAAAAATAGGAACCCCTCCTTTATGCGCCATGTATAGAGTTGAAGGCTAAGCAAAGATTTTAATATTTTTTGTTACAGCTGCTGTACCCATTGCAATGCTGTTATGGCCTCTAATGTGTATATGAAAAGCTTAAGTTTAACTTTATAGAGCATTACATATTATAGTTTAATCCATAAGCTTTTTGAAACATACATCGTTATAAAATCTAACTTTCTTTAATTAAAAATTATTTATATAGCTTCATTGTTACATTCTTCATCTTTACCAGTATTAAATCTATATCTTCCTTCTAATTGTTTATTTAAATATATGAGGTGTTTTAGTCGATGTGTTAATTTTACAAAAAAATGTACACAGTAACCATTATTATTCTTGCGAATTCAACGACTGGTCTCTATTTGATTTTGAACAAGTGTTTCGATTTCGTGAAACAGGTTTTCCCCGTATTAATGTCGACGCAGTGTTTCTCAACATATTTACATCATCAGCGCATACCTCAACAATGACCTCGCGACTGCTCAATTTATCTGACAAAAACTATTATAATGAGATACTCTATTTGTTATAAAAAAATCACAGTAGCTTAATAATATATTTGGAGATGCTTTTTGCTCGTTTCATAAAATATTTGCACGGTCATTAAATAACTTAATCAGTACGTGTGGTAAATCTGTTGTAAATTATATACATGCTAATTAATGTTAAGGTCATTTAATTAAATTTGATTTTAAATTATGTAACATTAAGATGAGCAACTATAAATGCATAATGATTGCAGAAGAAAAGTCGCCTTAATTATCTGTTACAACATTGAATGATGATCGATGAACTTTTTAACATTTTTTATCTTCTTTTATGACTCGATTAAAAATAAAATGTTTGCATGACTCGAGCAATTTGTTTTTTTTATTATTATTTCCTTTCAGCTCTGTATGAGTAATCAGGAAAACTGGTGCTTGGTTTAGAGATAATTGGTTGTGTATGAATGATCTATTGCTTCAGACAATTCTATACACAGTTCCCAGATTAAAAGATAAAATAATTTTCCACAAGGTGGAATATTTTATTGTCATTGTGCCATAATATTCTTAAAGTTTTAAAAGCATGTTATCATGAATGACAGAGAGAATATCATTTTTCAAATATATTAACTAAAAAACGGACTCAATTTCTTAATTGTTATGCTTGTTTCTATTATGTTGAGTCATGTTTTATCATAATCTTGAACTACATCAAAGATTCATAACAACAAATAATATCTTAATCAAAAAATTATCTCTATTATCAAATATAATAGTGATGATGCATAATTTAAAAAAATATTTTGTAACACTTTCTGGAATGAGATTTTAATGAAAGTTTCACTGAAGGCTTCAATGGTATCATGTAAATATCACATCTTTAATGATTTTTAATTCTTGCTCTTTACTTAAATTAATTAATAGGAAAGTCATAAAGGCGGCTGTAGAGGTAATGAAATTTTTATACGATCTGATGTACTCTGATTAGAAGAACGTATAAAAATGTTGGTTATATATCCAGAAAATCTTGTAAGCTAATACTGTTTTTACTTTCTTTATTAAGCAATTTTCTTTTTTTACTAATATGTCTCTCCTTGAGGGTCAATTTTTTTTCTCTTAGGCCATTAGCTTTGCCATGTAGCTATTTTGCTGTCCAAGGATTTGATGATTACAATCATAAAGTCCACACAAACATTGATATTAATATTTTACAAAATAAATAGATTGTGTCATAAACATGTTGCTGTTATGTAAAATAAAAATACATTTTATGATTTTTATCAGAAGCTATATAAGATCCAAAAAAATAAATGTATTTCCCTATTATTTTAAAATGTGATTCTATATTAATATTTTCTATACTGTGATGTACACCGAGTGTACATGCCATCTTAGTACGCACTATCGCCGTAAATATGAATAAAATGTTCATATTCTAAATAATTCTCCGCGATACACTTGCATAATAAATAAGATAATTATAATATATAAGTAATCATCGGAAGTAACAAAAACAGACATCAATTCACCAATACAGTCAAATGTATGAGTGTTACCAATCGGAATTATTGCTTCCCACGGTAGTGATATTCGCTTATAGAATTACTTTTGTTAATACATTTAATTTCTGCATTTATTCAAAATAATTGTGATGTCCATTAATTTTACTCGTTTTAATATTTTAATAAAGGTTCGGTTTAACAGGGAATTGCTTAATGAGATATGTGCATTTAAATAAGTACTTTGCTACATAAAACGAATTGTTTGTGCATTACAATAATAAAAAATGAACATTAAATAAATAAAAAGTATTGGATTGAGCAACATTTTATTTCTACCGAATGATTTGTGCATTAAAATATTAAAAAAATGACCATTAAATTATATTTATACTATTGAAAATATAACTTCACTCTAACAAAACGTCTGCGAAACGTCCAATTGCAAACACAAACCTAAACTAATGAAAGTTCTAAAACGAATCAGAAATATTAATATATACTAATTATAGTATCTACAATTTTATTAGTTTAATAGACGAAGAAAAATAGTGCACACTACAAATAAAATATTGGTCGATTTAATAGTTTTTTTAATGCTATTTTTTAATATGCATAAAATATTACTCAATGTAATATTTTTATTGAATAAAGATATATTTATTTAATGCTTATTTTTTAATTTTTTAATGCACAAATCATTCGTTTCAATGCACTTTACAAATAAGATGTTACTCACTCTAATATGTGTTTTAATAATTCCTTCGTAGTAATGTTCGTATTTTTATGATTTTTCAATCACTGTTTTTTACATGTATACTTAGTGTTCATCACCTTGTTTTTATAAAAATCTGAATCTAATTTAAAATCAGCGTCCCAAACGTACATATTCCACGGCACCATATTTGTTGGCTTGCATAAATATATGAGTAACAGTTTTTCAAAAAAAGAGTTTCAATACATTGCATACATAAGTGTGACACTCCATCTGGGCCACGGTCACGTGGGAAAGGTCCTGAGATTCATCATCCACCTGTTAAATTCCTTAAAAGGAGCGTCTGACGCTACACAGTCCCTTCAGCGTATTTGCGATCCTCCGAGCGAACTCGATTTCTTCTTCAGTAGTGCCTTACACCTTTCGCAGCTTTTGAAGCCTTTTAACCTAATTATTTTAACCTAATTAGTTTTACTAAAATTTGCACTGGAACAACCTGGATTCAATAAGGACGTCGAGAATCAAAAATGTTTTAGAACCACTGTTATTGGAAACTTAAGTTTGGTTGCAATTAGTGGGCGAAAAGAATAAATATCTTTTATTTTTTTTATGTGCTTGCGCATCGCTAGATTTTATTTTTCAAAAGCATGATATGGGTTTGCTTATCCACCTAAACTTTTAAACTTAACTTAACTTGTTTTATCATAAAGCAAGACGTCGAGACTATCAAACAGTTTTTAAATGTAATAAACATATTCGACTTTCTTTAAAAACTAGTTTGTCAAAGTAATTGCCATAAAAATTAGGCTGCGCAACATGATAATAGTCTTTTTTATGAAACCTGAATTTTGCGTGTATTTTTTTTTTGTGTTCTGACTCATGAAAAAAAATAAAGTAGAATTATATATAATGTTTTTTTAAGGAAATTATATGCTACCTCAGGTCACGCAGCAAAACTTTTTTTACCCATTTTTTTTAATGCTGTTCCCCTTCCCTCCATGGTGACTCCCTATCTACTCAACGAATAGGCTGATCTTTTTTTTACTAGGACAATTGTTTCGCGAAGAACGGACATAATCTTTCGCTGAGCTATTCGCGCTCGGCATCATCGACTGGTGCTGCGTGGCCTAGGATGAAGTGAGGTGAATAATAATCTTGGATGAGTATAAGGCTCCCTCCGGACTGTAGCGTGATGATGTCGATGGTGTAATTTTGGTAATATAAGCACCGCTCAATGGCAATACACGCCATCATAATAACGCCTGGTTCCTCTGCCCCATACTGTAGTAATTGACCATCGCAACGTTATTCCAATGCGTCATAATGCTATTTTTCTAACCGCGCATAAAAAATCAGTCACGCAACACCGCCGTCGCGCATATTTTCCTTCCGAAAAATATGTAACATACGCAAATAACCAATTAGCGTTACGGCTGCTGAATCTGTCCGATTCGGCATTATTATGTCACTCGATTATATTTTCAGAAAATTCGCAACTCTGTCCGTTTTCCATGTCGCTTCACATGGATTTCGGGCGCACCTCGATTCAATTCACGCCCGTGAATAGTCGGATTCGGCTATTTTTCGTGGGTCACTGACGTTGACCATCATGATCACCATTTTTGTTCGTTGCCAAGGGGAGCCGAAAATAATAGCTATAAGTCAAAGAGCGATAACCTCGTGGGTGGACTAACTTTTCCAAAAACTTCCATTCGAAAAAAAGTGTGCCAAAATGGTAAGATCAAATATGATCGAGTCACCAGAATGATGCAAATTAAAAAAATGGAAATGAATCGCAATATGTAGATGGTTTGGAAACTTCCATTCGAATGTTTGAAGTAAAAAAGTGTGCTAACAAAATATTGGCAAGGTGAAAAATGGCCAAGTACCTTTAAAAACAAAGTACCGTTTGAAATAGTTATTATGTTATGCAAATTTGTTTCCTTACGTGGAGTGTTGACTCAGAAGTCATTACTCTCTTATGTATTTGTTGAATCATACATACATAATGCATGTAATGTATAAATTCAATATGAAACATCTCCAATTTTATGTTTTCTTTGCATATGCAAATGAGAATTTATTAAACTATTTTTTGAAAACAAACATTTCACAATTATTATTTAAAAACATGATTGTTTGTTATCAAATTCTGACTAATAACAACTAGAATTTGATCAGGTGCTCGGTCGTTATTTTATATATAAGTATGACTAATTATCAGTCATACATATTTTGTTTTGAATACCAGTGACTGTTTAGCTGGACCCGGTTTGACGTGAAATTAGAAAGTGGCTGCTTTCTCTGGCTTCAAATGGTCATATCGGTTGATACTCGGCGTAGCTCCGCTTGGAGCAAGTTCGGTTGAACTCTCGTTTATTCCAAGTCGAAAGCGAAGTCAAGTTCTGACTTTTATACGCCCTTTCAGCTTTCGATCCTCTCGCAAATGCGATGATTTAAAATGCAAACAGACTATTTGCTTATTTTAACTATGTGCGTATGATGATTTAAAAATCAGTTAAAAGAAATATAAAAAAACAAATATCAAACATTTGTTGCGCATTTTATATAAATAAAAAAGGCTCAGATGCTCTCAACTAATGTAAAAAATATAATATTTATAATGTAACTACAATACATTACATCAAATTTCATGACAGCAGATAAAAACTGCCATGATCATTTTTATAACCGAGCAAAAAAATAAATTGTTTAGTAGTAAAATATATTTTGATGAATTGTATCTGTGATGAATTTTCTGTGAATCGAGTACATGTGGTGATACCAACACATAGGAAAATCCTTTAATTTTATTAGTAATATTAATACCAATATTGACAAAGTACTAATATTGAATTTTAATGTTACAGAAATAGGAATAAAATATTTTTATAATTACAGAAAACGTTGCTAGTTATGTCGTTTATGACCTAATATGGATAATAACTGATTCTAGCTTGAGATAAACCTGGTCTCCGTGCTTTATCATAAATACATCAGCTAACTGTACACGGGTTTTATAAATGCTGTTAATGTGCAATAAAAAACATTGCATGGCATCTCGATATAACGACGTTAAGTTTAAATACTTTTTTTATAAATTATAAAGGTAAAAATTAGTTGTCAAAAACATATAGTCCAGTTAAATAAGGGTTTAACCTCGGAATGAAAGATAACAAGCTGAAATTTTGCACAGACCTTTGTTTTGGCGTTCTAAAGATAGGGTGAAAAGTCTCATAAGATATCGTGTCTGCTAATCAAGATATTAAAGGTCAAAGGTCATAAAAATCGTTTTTTTGCAAATATCTCGCCTTCTTTGCGTTGCACGTCATTAGATGTTTTACAAAACTTATAGAAAATAAAATTTTCTACAAGTTTGTTATAATTTATTTCTTCGTATGGTTAATGGTTTTCGAGATATAGCGCGGGGAGTGGGAAGCGCGCATCCGTTTATAGGATAACGTTATGTGAACTACGGAGCCAGAGCTACCTGCACATTTTTCCACAGTTTCATAGGAAACATCGCAAATTGTTATCTGCTGAATGAACCCATCTAAAGCATTATAACTTTCAATCTCCATATCTTCAAAAATCATCATCGATAATGCAAAAATTAATAGCGTATGGCCTCTGATACTTCTTGCAAAAGCGTGACCATCCAACATTTTGTCGACAGAATTCGAAGCATAAATTGTACTGAGAGCATCCTTGATTCAGCTTCCATTCATTATATACCCTATGAATCTGAGTTAGCATCTGAAGCTGCTACGATTTCACGTGCTTTTATGTACAACGGCTGATCAAAAGTTATTAAGCATGTTCTTTGTTCATGTTTCTTGGCAGTGTTTATAGCACACTGTAATGTGGTGTAAATTGTGTCCATATTACTCGCAGGATGATGAATAAAAGTAAGAAACAGAATCCGAGAAGTTACAAAGTTCTCATTGTTTTTGTAAGTTGTTCAATAAATCCATTCCACCCTGGCAACGGTGAGATATTTTTCCACTTTCCGTACATCCACAACAAATCAACTACATTAAATATTTGTTCGGTTAGTTCTTCTACATCATTAAAATTTCGAACTTGAATCTCTTGCTCAATCCGGGTACGACATGATTTTCATACACTAGAAGGGGTATATGTGATAGTGCTGCTAACTCCTTTGCACTTGGTTTTGTTGTAAATTTCTTTATGCGGTCATCGAATATAACTTCAGATTTTGAAGTTATTATTTTTATCATTCCCATTATATGAACAGTATTATAGCCATCAAGAGTATAAATATTTTTCTGCATTATCCGCTGCATACTGTACTAAGGCACTTGACTCTGATGGTTGATTACGAGGCTGTGGGTGATAAACAGCTGAAATTTAACATTTTACAGTATCACTATATGAAGCGAAAAAACCTAAACTTGACAAAACATCCAAAAGTCTTTATGGATGTTTGGCCTATCTGTATTTCTTCTATGAAGAAATACAGATAGGCCTATTAATAACTGCGAAGAAAAGGACCGTTTTCGTATGGAAGTCATTATAGCATGACTTATAGCTGTGTATTTCGTTTTAAAATGCCCCGTCTTTCCTTTTCTGTTCTTTATAATAACTTCTTGCAGAAAATGTAATAAAGTTTTCGGAATTTCTTCATTAATATTTTACTCGGGGGCGGATAGGACTTGGTCTCAACAACAGAAGATCGAATATCTTCTCTAATAATCGCCGCAGCAGCTTCCACTACGCGCAAGTGTTCTTCTTCCGAAGTGCCTTTTTTATTTTCATACCAAGCTATGGATAAAATTTAAGCTTGAGCATCGCGAAAAGAAAAAATAGGGAATGATCCAATCTTCGTTGTAATTATAATGTCAGTTAAATATTTTTCTCTTAATTTGGAAATGATCTTCTTATCATCCGGTACATACTCCGTAAGGACATCTCTCAACTCTTTCAATTTTTTCGCACAAATTTCTAGTCGAGCAATATTTCATTCATAATTCCTAATAATACAATAAAAAAAGTAATAAAATTATGGTTCAAACGACTTGCCGAGACCACTTTTTTCACGATATTACTTTTTCAAAGCTTATACCAAGTTAAGCAGGTAGAAATACTCGCTGGATTCTATAAACGGATGTACGCCTCCCACTCTTCGCGCTATATCTCAAAAACGGTTAAGGATACAAAACAAATATTATAACCAAACTTGTAGAAAATTTTATGCTTTACAAGTTTTGTAAAGCATCTAATGACGTGCGACGCATAAAATGCGAGATATTTGCAAAAAAACAAATTTTGTGACCTTTGACCTTTGATATCTTGATTAGCAGACACGATATTTTATGAGATTTTTCACCCTGTCCTTAGAACATCAATACGAAAGTCTGCAAAATTTCAGCTTGTTATCTTTCATTCCGAGGTTTAGCCTTTATTTCGCCTTATTTGACTGGACTAATAGTCAAATTAACCGTAGTTATAAAACAGAACTATCAGCGTGATTAGACATGAAAGTTATGCACTAATTTATTATCCCTAATAAGTCTTTTTTGTAGTTCATTTAATTATATTAAAGTACAATACTGTAATGTTATTTTATATACATATTACGATGTAAATATTATATTTTAACTAAATACATTATTTTATTTATAGTAAATCTTCCGTTGAAATATGCCAGGCGATCCTTAAAATTGCCCCCCCCCCCATACATTTCTTGCAGGGTCATAAAATCAGCATTTCTTAAAATAATAAATTGGTAATTATTAAGCTCTTGTTATTCGTGGATTTATATATGTTTTAGTGCATTCAGGGTTAAGAACCACACTAGACGATCCCATCGCGAATATGCCGCCCCCAAGCAAGTGCTGCCCGGGGCGGCCCGCCCCCCCATAGTTACGCCACTGCATCGGGGTAAACAAAATCAACAACTACTAGTGAGACACCAGACTGAAGCCTATAAATCAACGACATATATTTTATTAATTATTATTACAGTTTACAGTCCATAGATTTTACAACTCTTAGCTCGATTTAATTCGAATTATTCATTAACATATTCATCCTTGATATTAGGAAATACAGGAAAATGTAATTTGTGTAAATCCCGAAATATGTACATATATTCAAGTACACTGGCGGAATAAATAAAATATCTTCGAAATAATAATAATATTAAAGATAATATTGTAAAATAATTTGGGATGTTCTACCAATAAAATGGTATTTTTCAATTTAAGAAAATGTTGTATATTATAAATAAACTTCTTATTTCTTAAGAATGAATTAAAAATGTAATTAGATAAAAATAAAAACAATTCTCTTACGGTTTTAGAGAAAGTACGTTAGTTTTTGATACTGAAATATTAGCAAACAGTTTTTTTAATGAATATGTGGGAGAATTAAGTAAGATATTAATTTATTCATATTAAATCTATTTGACAACTTTGTGAGGTTATGTCATGAATGTCCTTAATGAAAATAACTTTTTTATTGTTAACCTAACTTTGAACAAAATATATTACATAATATGATAATTCAGTTATAAATTTGGAATTAACTACAAATTTCTTGTCAAAAAAGTGTAAAATAATCAGTGATGAATATGTAGGTAAAATAACACGTACATATTGTATATCTATCATGAAAATTTGTAGCATATCATTAAAACAAAAATCTCGTACAGGTATTTAAATTAAAGATAGTCAAAGGTGTACTCAGACATTGAATGAAATATAGGAATTAGGGAAAGCAGTGCATGTTTAAGATAATAATATCAATGTCTATTTAGTATTTATGAATACTAATCAACTTGATATTTTTTTAATGCGTAATTTTCGTGTTCAAATTTCCAGGAATTTGCCAAATATTTCTTGCCTCATACAAGGTCGTTTTGTATACAGGAATGTCTTTAATTTTTACAAAATCTGTTATACATATGATACATTCACAAATACAGACTTTAAAAAATCTTATAAAATCATGTGAAACGTAAGCAGTTCAGATCCTCATTTTATCAGATTTATCTCATTCCGCAACTTATGACACTTATCACATTATCATATCGTTGTTTACCATTCGACTATTTATTTAAGAGATTGTAGGATTTTCCGTTTTGACGCAGTGATATTTTTTAGCGCCTATCAATTAAGTTTAGCTCTTCTGATACAGAAAAACATTTTGTATTGAATAAGTATTAATATAAAAACGTGAATATCAATTCACGTGATAATGGTTTGGTATCCATCCGCATTTTCATGAACCACACAATTCTTTTACGTATATTCACTAGCGTCATAGCTGATATGAATGATAACATCTGGACGAATTTAAATTGTAATCTCGTACAGTACGTGATCACTTTGTGTTTTTTTTTATCGCCATTTTACCGCATGTTGAGATCGAAAGTGAAATTTGCCGGATCTGCAATTTCACTTTACGTTTTTTTATTCGCTCTCAACTTTCGATAATTCTCGAGTTGCTGCTATGATTATTTTTCAAGCTGTTTAAGGAAGTTGCTTCTAGCGTTCCTGGGTATTAGTGTATATAGGTGTCATGCCGTTACGATTGACCGTGACGTGTCGTCGAAACATTGTCAATGACAGAACCGTTGAATCATTACACAAGAATACGATTTCAATGCGTTAATCTTATAGGAAGATAGTGCTTCAATTGCTGGGATTAGACTTCTTTAATTATAATTTACAGTATGGTTATTAATTTTAATTTATGTAGATTAGTTCGAAGATCAAAAGCCTTGTCAATATCTTGTGTGAAAACATTGTTTTTTAATTTTAGAAACATGACGTCAACAACACTATTTTTTTAAAGAAATTATGGCCTAACCCTTGTACTTAAGCAACATGTATATTTTTTTTATGAAACATATTTGAGAACCACTGGTATTCAACGTTACTTCTTCGACGAATCCAATAACTGACTCTTCGACGAATTCAATAACTCACTAGCACAATATATAAGCATTTATCCTTATGTTTTTAAAACGTAGTGGACCCTTTATTTTAAATTAGTCCCTTAGACATTTTCTTCAAATCATCTTAAAATTAAATTAAACTCTTACGCTTTAAGATGATTGCTCGGCTGAACCAGATCTGATAATCGAAATGTTTAATGCTTTTTGATGCTTATGATCTAGCTTTATATATTTGTTTTTATAATATAAGAAGAACACGTTTATCACAAAAAAATGTGTTGTTTTGGACATTTACTTCACAAGTGTTCAAGATACAAATTCAAGTGTTTTTTTAACGAAATACATTTATTTTTGATTATTGATGCCAATGCATTATTATTATTATTATTTGTAAAAAATCTTCTAAAATCAATTACAAACTTTAGATGTTTTTACGTCTGTAGTTTTGGGTTTAATTTATATTTTTTTTTAATATTTGCGAGCAGCTTTGATGAATGGTGAACGGTTTTATTTTAATGAATTATACTGTATGATCAATATTTACCCTCTTATGGACGTAACTTTTTTCCTGCGCCTGTAAATATATTATTTGGTGGTTTTACGGTCCTTTTACGCGAATAAATAAGAACATAAGTTTTTGTCTTGAGCATGCTAATTCCATAGATATTCTTAATTACACGTTTGAATGAGTGAAATTATATTGTGATTTGCTTTTGGTTACGTTCTACGAAAGGGTCTCGTTTTTTTGTTCACGTATTTGAGTTTGTGGCGATTTCTTCTTCTGGGAATGATCGTGTATCGCTTTGTTTGATTAATTTTTAAAGCGCTTAACTACAATTCTAAAAAAATATTTTCTCAATGCTAATTTAGATTTGCAAATAATAACAAAGTTTAAAAAGACGATTTATAACCTTGTCTTTGAACAACAACCTAACCTCAAAATGTATCAATCGAATTAAAAGCTTTTTTATCAATTCTTGGCGATGATACTGCAGTGAATAAACTTAGCAACTGTCGTTTTTTTAATTATATTGAAAGGAGTCTATAAAACGTATTATTGGGACGGCCTATTTATATTTTGCGTATTACTTACTTATTAAGTACCACCGATTGAGAATCGCTGATCTGAAACACTTAATTTAATTATTATTTAAAATATAAATTTATTTGTATAATATATTACTATCTAGTTATTGTCTGTAAAAATGTGTTGTACATAATTAGCAGACTTTTGCCTGAAGTACTGTTTGAGGTTTGAGGATTGAGGTGGAAACATATGTTTAGGGTTAATAGATTAAAGACATTTGGCAGGCCCGAATTGGTTACTAAAAATATGTCAATAAAATCAAATTTTCTTCATTTAAAAAGTCCGGACAAATTCAGACTTCTGGTTTAATATTGATAATTTATGTCTTAATATTTAATCTATTCGAGAGTAAGCTCTATGGATACAACAATTTATAATTAAAATTAATGCTATGCAGATGACTTTGTATATCCAATTAACCGATAATGTACGACAAAAGTCAGTGTTTTCTTTTTTAATGACGACCCACAAAAGCAAGGCCCAAACTGCGATCAACTCAAGGGCATTGATGGGTCGTGTTTTATTTGTTTTACCAAAAACCTGTTTCTAGGCTACAGGATGTATGATGTATTTTGTTGAAGACTTGAGGCTTGTGCCAAAGATGAACGCGAATTATGCAAATTTCCCGCAACTGCGTGTCAACAAACCGGTCGTCAATTGCACAAAAGCCGCTCTAAAACGACCTAAATAACGTTGCAATCTCATCTTTGATATATTTGTATCCAGATTCATTCCGACGATTCTCGGATGATATCATCACATTAACAGCATTCCAGGTTAAATACTGCCAATCATCTATTCTAGCGGAAATCATTAATTGTCCTCTTGATTTCTGTGTTTTGTTTTAAAAATAAGAAAAATTAACATAACGTTTATTGGTTACAATTGTGCAATCACCAACGTGACGCCATTTTTAGAGCCTTGAAAATTTTCTCAGCATTCACAATATTGACAAGATAAGGCAGTGTGATAAAATTACATATTCGCCTAGCTGCCGTGCGAATTAAATTTTGCGATTGACGAAGCGTGAAAATAATACACGGTATGATAATTTAATAAACTTATAGTGAGTGCAAATATATTCCAAGATTAATGATTGATTTAAATATTATTCTTATCCTTAAGAGCGGATGTATAAATGCTTATATAATTATAGTTATTGGTTTAAAAGCTTAAACTATGATTAACTTTAAATTATACATTTACACGTATTCTTATTAAGGTCAATAAATATAAGAGATTTAAATATAGTATTTACTATATCCACTTAATTCTCTAAAATAATAAATACACAAATATATGACTCAGCAGAAAATTCAATGAACTATTGAGAAAAAATGTTTTCTAGCGTGTTTTTAGATTACGTAAAGAATGTCTAAATTTCATTATTATATAGTGGAATGATTCACCGCAAAAGTGTGTCATTATTTATTGTAGATTCAGTTTTACGTATTTTTTTATAATTTAACTACATATAGTATATGTATATTACTAACACTATTTATGTAATAATAAACCAAGCCATCTCCACTATTCTGATATACACCACAAAGAAAAATATTCATTAGAGCCTATGACTAATACCTGAAAGACCAAGGTTCGAATTCGACGTGGACTCTAGTGCTTCACAACTTTTAACGTATCTGAGAAATCTGAATTAGTGACAATTATATAATTATATTTCCGATCTATTATCACAGAATGTTTTCCTAGATTTTCTTAATCTCACGGATGAACATCGTGATAAATAATTGAAATAAAATTAATCTAGATCGTACATAATCATATATGTATAATATTAATTCATAATAATTTAAATTGCTGTCACTAACTCACTACTTTCTTACTAGTTGTTGATTGTGTTTATTCCGTTGTAACGTATTGGGCTAACGCATGTCATTTTGTAACGGAAAATTTACAATAAATCATTAAATACAACGTGAATACAGAGAATTATATTTTTAATCAGGGAATCTAGAGCGAACAATGATTCCTGGCCTCATAACAAAAATGACATTTTATATATTTCTATAATGGCAATAATTAAATTTTATAACGTGTTTTTTTGTTGGACTTTTGTTATAATTCAAAAAAAAATTTATGAATTATGATTTTTTAGCAATGATTTTTTTGGTTCCCTGTTAGAGTAAATATTTTATTTACTTGACTTCTCTGAGTCTAAAGAATCCAGTCGACTCGAAAGATCGGATTGAACTTTGGATTCCGAACGTCGTAACTAAACCAGGGTTGTCATGCAGAGGGAAGCGGCTGCTTTTGCATTGATTTCGTGAGCGTCTGAATTAACTCTCCAACGTCCCAAGTAGGAAATTTAAGATGGAAGTTCTTGATGTATGTAAAATTTAAGATGGAAGTGCTGACTGAAGCAATTTTGGAATGGAAGTGACAGTATATATGCGCTTTTGTACGCTTGCTCATTTACTTTCGGTGTAACAGTAAAATACAAAGATTTAATGTGACTAAATTTGTTTATATTACTTTTTTAAATGTAATACGTTAACGTGCATTGGAGCGATGTTTTAGCTAATCCCTCTATTATTCCGAACGGTATATCAAAATCTAATGTCGGACTAATGGCGCTTTTAACGCTTAAGATGTAACAATAATCTAACCCATTGGAGATTTGGCAACCTCACACTTGTCGTTTTACATTTACATTTGTTGATACATAAATGCATCGAACGTACGTTATCTCTATTGTTGCGTGCGATATAACACAATCTATTGTTGGTATGTCGTAAAGACTAATGAAATATGTTTTATGGCGCTTTTAACGCTTAAGTTTTTTCCCCAATAAAATTCAATAAAATATTTGTACCTACTGATGGTGTCATTAGCGGTTACATGTTTTTTGTGCGTTAAAACGCTTGTAAGTATTTTAAATTGCAAGAGTTGAAATTCAAATTTAGGGAACGCTATTAAATTATGTTCCAGGATTTGACAGATCTACAATTAAAACTATATACTTTAGCATACCTAGGATTTCTGCTCCTGTAGAAATTTTCCTGTCAAACTGAAAATTGTATTATTATTACAAGTTCAAATAATTTATTATTTATTTGTTTTCGCATATTTATTATATTCGCGAGTGGCAGTAAAGTTGTTAATTAAAGAAGAAAGCGTATGGTCCATACCCGGCTTAGGAAGAACTATTACATAAGCATGCTTGAATGTGATTGGAAAATATAGACAAAATGATTTTAGGTACAAGGTAAAACTAGCTCCCTGAAACATAGTTATTACTTATTTTGAGACATAAAAACATAAATTAAATTTTTGATTTTACCACAATTAATTTAAGAAATCATAAATAGTTTGGATGAACATTTTCAAAAAATACTAATATTATTTTTCAATTATGCATAACTAAATGTCAACTATTTTATGGTTAATCATATTTTAATAACATTTTTTTAGTAGTGGCACAAAACATACTCACGTGCCATTTTTTTTTTTAGATCGACCGATTGTCTTGAATATTTTTAAATTTTAATTTAAAAAAAATTGAGGTTCTGTTTAGCCTCAAGTTGTGAATTTTTTTTTAAATTGACTGCGCATCGCGAAAATTTGTTATGTTATTTAAACC
>NW_028277175.1:20035000-20132500 GCF_051122295.1 Plectrocnemia conspersa
GTATTCCGAGAATATTGTTTAAAAAATTAGAAACTGCTTGAAAATCTAAAATTTTCTCCATGTTTAAATAACTATATTTAACCATCTTCATTTTCGAAAGTTGTTATGAAGGTATTTCGTAAATGAAGCCACTTGTGTAAATATATGCAGAAATAAATCGGAATCGGTTTAGAATTTTAGATGACGAATTATTTCGCAATTAACTCCACTCGATCCGTAATATGGAAAAACCCAGTGGAGAGATAATCAACTATACCTACACAAAAAAGATCAGACAGGTTTTAGATTATACGATGGAAAAAAATATGTAACGAATTATTTATGGCTAATGAATAAATTTGCCCCCATCGACCCCAAACTTCACGATTCATGAAGAATTGCATTTTTTGTTTAAATCGTTTTTTGACTACGTATATAAATAGTGCTTACGTTGTACTGCTATAAAAAAATAGCAATCGAGCACAATAACATAGGATACTAATGTTTAGAATAGATGTAGTGTGTTTGTATGTATATATTTTAGCACTACAACGCACACATACAATTTGATATGGTCAAGATTATTAAAACACGATTTTGAGAACAGAGCTGTACTCTAGTTTGCAAAACGTGTTTTAAAAATATTAACTTTGTGCTACTTCTCTGAAAACAATACATATGAATATACAATCTTTGATTAAAATTTTCTGGCAATGCAATTTCTTGTATATCTATACTATAAAATATATATGTCAGTCTGTCTGTCACAAAAAATCCTCCCAAATGGTGAACAGTAGTAATGTGACACTTGCACATATCATTTTAGCTGCCAAATTATAGGTCAATTGTCATTTTTCAACTTGTTTCGTGATATAAACGCAGTATCCAAATATTTTGACGTAAGTTTTTTCAGTAAAATGCGTTTTGGAGAAAGTTTATATTATTAAAAATGCACTTAAAATCGGCTCAGCTGCAAAGTGATAATAAATCTATTGATTTAAAACTGTAACTGTAGTAAACAATTAATATAACAGACAGATTTCCCAATTCGTCATAGTGGTCTGTAAAAATTAAAAAAAACTATCATTAAAGATATTTAAATATATTATTATATAAAAAAAGTAATTTTTACGTAAAGTAAAATATTTTTTCTTGAATTTGCTGTATTAAACTAGTCAATTACGTCATATTAAAAGTGAAAAATTAAAACTATGATTTTATATGTAAAATAAATTTAAATTATTCCTCAGAAATTTCATTCCGTTTTAGTGCCCCCCTAAACCCCTCTAGCTACGATTCTGACTCTATGCTAGATGACCAGACGTCTCACGATTTTCTCATTAAACAAAAATCCCAAAAAAACTTATTTTTTTGCAGTTCTCATTACCAAAAAAATGTTGAATATTTGAACAAAAATTTGGAAATGACCTTTTTTTAGCTTCCGCGGCAGTTTGTCCCCAAATTGGTTTTTAAACAATTTCCATGATGATCTTTTTTTAGCTCGCGCAGAAATCTGTCTTCCTCAAACAATAAAATACGAAATGACCTTTTTATTTTTGGTGCCCTCCTTCGCTATTTTTAAAATCTGGTCAAATTACTTAAAAATGCACCATTATTTAAACAAAAAAAAAACGAGCTCAGCTGCAAATTGTGAATAAATCTATTGATTTTCAGCTGTAATTATAGTTTATAATTAATAAAATATGTTTCACTGATTTACAGACTTTGACTTTAAAGTCTGGTATTTCACTACTTACTTGTAGGTGTTGATTGTATTCACCCCGTTGTAACAATTAATAAAAGATTTGTCTTTGATCTAAAAACTTTAACTTGAGGCAGAGGCGTAGCTAGGGTTTTTGGAGCCTAAAATTGTAAATTAAAAAAAAATAACTAGAAAGATTTCTTCTCAAAAATTTGAAGTAAATACATTTTTAAATGTTTTTAAATGGAATCACTTTTTTTAATACTAAATTCGATGCGGAAATTTAGGGTGATCCAACTTTGATTTCCGAACTTTAAAAATCAAAATTTAGTGATAACTATAGCAGCCATAAGAAAAGCCTAAAAGCTGCGAACTCCGGGTCTTCGGCTAAACTTGACTTTTCAACTTTTTTGTCTTTTATTGATGCGCAAAATATACAATATTGAAAAAAGTTATTTGATTATAAAATTAAATCATCTTGTGGTTAATTTTTATAAACTTTTTGGAGGCGAGGCCCAGCACCTGATTCTTGCCCTAAATCTTAATCACTAACACATTTTTGACTTTCAGTTTATATTTAAAAAAAAATATAACTTGCTCTTTAATATTATATTATAATATTACGAATGATTTTGATATATATCATATATAATAAAATACTATGAATCTTAATAAAATCGAAATATAAAAACAAAATGATCACTGACTGGCCATTTTTTGCCCCCTGCCCTCCTGTAAAAAGCTGAAATGACTAACATTTGACACTTTCAACACGCGTCATTATTGACAGCTGTCTGATTTGCGGTGTTTTCAACGTAGGAAACTCGAATTAGATCACCTGTACATATCTAACATAAAATATTTGCATATTTAAAATATTTTATATATTATATATGATAATATTTTAAAGTTCAAACTAGCAAAAAAAATTATATTTATTAAATAACTAAGAAATCGACTTTTGAACACGTATGTATTATAATTAATACTAAACAACATAATAATATTAAAATTGAGGTGAAATATTTAATATTAAAAATAGATTAAATGAAATTTAATTTTGTTTAAGTTTTTTTTTGTGTCACCAAAAATAATTAATTATTTACCTTCTAAGTGAAATTTAATATCTTCAGTAGCGCCTTATCTTTGTAGTCCATATTTTTAAACGAAATTCATATTGATAATATACTTCGGTATTATTGAAGAACTTGCGATATGTGATTTGATATTGTCAAAATTTCGACGACTCCAATGCCTCTCTTATAGGCCAAAGGTAATAGCCGGTACATGTCTTTTTTTCTCTCGGCCACTTGCCGCTCGGGAAATAATTGAGTGCGAATCGACGAATCGCGAGTGCAGCGAAAGCGGTTTTCGAAAATCACGCTTTCGGTTGAAAGCAGTCTCGACGGCGCAAGGACGAAGGACGATCGCGCGTGTCGACACTTCCATCGTCAAAGTTCAATGTCAACGGCTCCGGGGCTGGGTCCGGGTGGTGCACCGCTCGGAGGCCTTCCTCAGTCGGCACTCGACCGCCGCTCAGTCGGCGGCTTCGGCCGGTGCCCGACCATGCTCGAGCCGGACGCCGGTCCACCTACGTCGTCGTCGTCGGCCGCGACGCTCGTCAGTGCCTGCGCAAATTCCCGGTGAGTACTGACCCGAGCGCTTCATCCCCGAAGCGCGTTAACGAGTCGCGACTATCGAACGGCGTCAGCGGGCAAAATGGCTCAAGTGGACAATTGCGATCACGTGGATGGCATCAGGAAGACACGTCTCGCGACATTTGAGAGTTCGCGGACGAAAGGAACAGTAGTGCGGTCGCTTATGCAGCACCGATGCGCAATTTTCCGCCGCCTCCGAGATGCCCGTGCCCGACGTCTTCGCCTTCATTCGTACATATCTACGACGCTACGCCGTAGCCGCAAACCGCATCTCCCTGACCGTAATCTATTGTGATTTCAGTTAAGAAACTCCGCGTCCGCAGCGCCAAGAAGATGGACAACTTCGGCTACAAGGAGCCAGGCGTGGCGCCGAAGCCTTCGCGGCGCGTCAGGATGAAGCGCGCCGCCAGCATCTACTCTCAATCGGAGAAAGCGCCCCCTACGGACGAGCTACCCCTATCCGCTCCGAAGCACAAGACGGCGGCGAACAGCTTACGCTGGCGCAACGATCCGGAGATGGCGCTCGACGAAGAGATGCCTTCGGACGACTTCGAATACATGCTCGTCGGTCCTTCGCCGCCGGCAGAGAGCGCCCCCAACATGTACGACAGCTACGAAGAGCCCTCGACCGAGCTCAGCGTACAGATTTGCTCCGACACCATCAGGACGACTCTCACCGAACAAGCTCGACTAGCCTCCGTCCGCATGTCTCTCTTAGACGACATAGAATCTTCTGCATTGACTCCCGAAGCCGCCTTCGCGGCTTTCGAGAACGCTACTAAACCAGAAAAAAACATATGCTTCTTATGGTGCGCCTTTCATAAGCGGAGGGATCTCCTCGATCCCATGCTGCGAGCAGGAGCCGACATAAACTTCCAAGATTCAACAGGAATGACCGCCATTCATCTCAGTTCTTTCGTCGGTTGCATAGAATGCATCAGTGCGCTTATTTCCAGAGGAGCCGACGTCAACGGAATGAGTAAATGTTTCAGTCCGCTCCACTGCACGGCTTTCGGAAACCACCCCGAAGCTGCTAAGCTGCTCATCAGAAACGGCGCTATGGTTTCGACCGCAACCAAAAGAACCAACTGTGAAGAGACGATCTTGCATTGCGCCGTCAGAGCCAACGCAGTCGAGTGCCTTCAAGTGTTCATCGCCGAGGGAGTAGACGTAAATTCCATCGAACCGAGCGGCGCGAATGCCGTTCATCTTGCGGCCGATTTAGGAATGACAAAATGCTTAGAAATATTATTAAACAGCAAAGACGTGGACGTGAACTCCAGAACTAGGATCAGGGATAAAGAATCGACTGCTCTCCATCTCGCAGCTGACGAAGGAAACGTCGAATGCGTCGATCTACTATTGAGCAAAGGCGCCGATACTAAATTAAAAAATCACAGAGGATTCACCGCTTTGCATCTGGCGGCTAGATCTTCGAGTCTCGAATGCGTCGAATCACTGCTCAGAAACGGAAACGCCGATCCGAACGCCGAGGATTACGATAAAAGGACTCCACTTCACGCCGCCATCGGAAAATCTGAAAGCGCTTTCGATATAATCGAGACGCTGATCAGCTGGGGCGCTAACGTGAATCAAAAGGACGAGTACGGGTTCACGCCGCTGCATCTCGCGTCCTTGGACGGATTGTCTCATTGCGTGGAGACTTTGATCTATCACGGCGCCGACGTCACGACTAAATCTAAAAAGGGCAATTCGGCTCTGAACGTGATCACTAGAAAGACTCCCGCTTCTATGGCGATGATCACGCAAAAGCTGGACGGAGCCATCACTCTTCACAACGCGCAAGATTCGAGCAACAGAGAAGTCGAATTGGAGCTGGATTTTAGGAACATTTTGCAGCACTGTCACCCGCGCGAGATCAGCTACCTCAATACGTTCGTAGACGAGGGTCAGAAGGAGATCTTGCTGCATCCACTCTGCTCGGCGTTTTTGCATATCAAATGGGAGAAGATCAGAAAGTATTACATAGCCAGGCTGTTCTTCTGCTTCATGTTCGTATTATTCTTGACTCTATACGTCCTGACAGCTCTGGCGCATAATTGCTACAACAGCAGCAAAGACATGGAAGGCAAAGAGCCCGATCAGGAGCTGTGTCAGAAACAATCGATCCTCGGCGATCTCCTCAGGAAGAATCCGTTCGTGATCGAAATGCAGTGGTGGGTGTTGGCGGCGATTACGATTTTCGAAATCTTCCGCAAAGTGTACGGCATAGCTGGATACTCGACCGTGAAACAATACTTGACCCAGCCGGAGAACATAATAGAGTGGTTCGTCATAGTGAGCGTGTTTTTGATTTCGTACATATACACAAACAGCACTTACACGTGGCAGAATCACGTCGGAGCCTTCGCCGTCTTGGCCGGCTGGACCAATCTCATGCTGATGATAGGACAATTGCCGGTGTTCGGCTCGTACGTGGCCATGTATCAAAAGGTCCAGAAGGAGTTCGCTAAACTCTTCATGGCCTACTCGTGCATCTTAATCGGCTTTACCATCAGCTTCTGCGTCATATTTCCCGACTCGTCTTCTTTCTCCAACCCGTTCATGGGCTTCATAACGGTGCTGACGATGATGATCGGCGAGCTGGATCTGGGTCTTCTGAAAAACGACCCGAACGGTAACGATCCCCCGTTTTTACTGGAGATATCGGCGCAGATTACTTACGTGCTGTTCTTGATGTTTGTGACGGTGGTACTGATGAATCTGCTAGTCGGCATAGCCGTGCACGATATCCAAGGATTAAGAAAAACGGCCGGACTGTCGAAGCTAGTGAGGCAGACCAAATTAATATCTTACATGGAGCTCGCACTGTTCAACGCCTTCTTGCCGAGGTTTTTATCTAGAATGCTCCATCGCTCGGCTTTAGTGTCTCCTCAAGCTTACAGAGTCGTTTTGAGCGTAAAGCCGCTGAATCCCGGTGAGAAACGACTCCCTAGAGACGTGATGATGGCCGCGTACGACATAGCCAAAGTGAGGAAAAACAACGGACACACTATCTCTTTCAAAACGTCTTCGGCTACAACCAACACTTTTAGAAAATACAACAACAACAATATAGCAAGTATGTCGGATTACGGATACGACAGCGGTTTATACGTTTTGCAGATGAAAGTCAACGAAGAATCAGAAAGGATAGAATCGCTGACCGACGAAGTAAGAGAATTGAAGGACATGATCAAATCGCAGCAGGCTATGATTAAGAAATTGCTCTGCAAAGAGAGCACGGAAAGTTCTACCAACTGTTAGCGTACATAACACGGATTGTTAAATAAATTAAATTGTGATAAATATTCTAAATTTATAAAATGATACGAAAGAATGATAAGAGAAAGACGGTGGTGCTATTTTTAGATGAATTATACATTCCTTAAAAAACTTTATATACATTTTTTACAACGTTATTTTTATATATGTACAAGATTATAATCAAACGTAAAGTGAATCTTATTATTGAACCTGTATAGTTTGGGGCCGCTTGTGATATATCGTTATTGTTACTGAATAAAAATATATATTTTCGTATACTTGTATTACTTAAGTAGATTTTATGATTAACTATAAATTAGTCTAACAGCGTTGCTTTGAATTGTCATAATATGTAATATCGCCCATGACAATGCATTCGTTTTAAAAAGAAAGTTTTCTTTGACAATATTCTTGTATGTCTATATATGTTGTTTTTATAAATATTTTTTTTATGTTTTATGTTAATTGTTTTTCGTAGTTCGTGTGCATAAGAAATTGAAAAATGAAGCTGTGTCTGTATATTTGTTATATTACGCACATTATTTTCGCTTACGCTTTCCGTCGTTGATGTGTATTGTAGTTAGTTTATTTTATTGTATGGTAATATAGCTTTATAAAGGAACAGTGATATTAAACAGATTTAGTCTTAGTTGTTTCATTTTTTTTATTGTTATGTTTGTAATATGACAAATTCAATGCCATGCGAATACTTTGTGTATGTTCACCATTTTACAATTGACAATAATTAAATATTTACAAATTAACCATGCCTTTATTTTACAAACAAAGAGAGCGCGTTTTGCTTTCTTTTTGTATAACATGTAATTATTGTTATGGATAGTAATAAATAACATCGTTATTTATTTCGTGTTTTATTTCTAAATTTATATTTTAAGGAGATATTATTTAAGTTTTACTTTCTTTTTATGTAACATGTGAATTGTTATGGGTAGAAATAAATAACGTCGTTATTTATTTTGTGTTTTATTTTCAACTTACTACTACTGGTGATATTCATCCAATTCAATATTATTTTTATAATTTAAGGAGATATTATTTAAGTTTGTATTTTAATATTTTCAGCTAATGTTTCCGTTGATCTTCACCAATATGACTAAATCTGTCGATATCGAATGCCACGTCGAAGGAGGAGGCTTTGCCGGTCAGTCGGCTGCGATGCGATGGGGAATATCTATGTCTTTGAGAAGTTTCGTCGATCAGAATATGGTAGAACAAATGCGCTTAGGTGAGAAAAAAATATATAGTCGATTAAATTATATATAAGGGTACTCAGAAGAAAGGACGTATTTTTTAATGAAAAAAAATTTTCCAATAACAAATTTAATTTACAACCTTCTCCCATCGACCAGGCAAGATTAATCCCACATTTTTAAAAACTGACTGAAAATATTCAGATAGAAATGTTTTAACTTCACTAACACTTAAATTTTTTACCATCTAAATTATGTTGTAGAGACTTAAATAAACGGTAATCTAATGGTGCTATATTGGGAGAATATGGAAAGTGAGCATCCATCCTAGAGCATTAATTTTTTCTCGCAGTAAAACGTGTGGAACCCGCACGCCTTCCCAATTTTTTAAACTTCTTTGAATGCTAGACCATGAATATCCTGTCTTATCTGAACTCCTGAATCGACATCTTTGTATAGGGTTCAATTTCTGCAGCGGTCACCATCAATAAGTTTGGGTGTCCTACTTCTAGGCTTGTTTTCCAAACAAAAATTTCCAGATTTAAATACTTTGAACCATTTTTTAAATTGAACCAGTAAAACTTAACCATAGACGGCACAAATATTTTTGATTGCTATGGTTGCCGATTTTTTTTTTGTGAAATTCATACAGCACACAAGTGCGTAAAAACACCTTATTAGGAACGAAATCTTCCATTGAAACTTGGGGTGTTCCTTTTGTTGTTATGATCGTAACGCACTCTCCAGATGTTAATCCAAACACTACCAAAAGACCCGAACAACAAATAAATCACAACTATAAAAACGTCCTTTCTTTTTGGAACCCCTAGTATTATTATAAGCTTCTCCCAAATACTAACATACAATTGTGTATGATTTTCAGCCGGTTTACTCACGAGAGATAGGCGTCGCCAAGAAAGGATGAAGCCAGGTCAAGCCGGCGCCAGAAAGAAATTCACATGGAAGAAGCGTTAAATAAAACACATAGCAATCTTAGTTAAACATTTGTATTTTTAACATAATAAAAATATACTAAAACATATTCTACGTTTACATCTCGTTCAAAACTTTGAGTCCTAGTATTTCCATACCTCTCTTGATAACCAGCCGTGTAGAGTGAAGCAACAACAAGCGCTGTTGAGCTATTTCTTCGGGTTTATTCTTGACCCTCATCTCGCCTATTGCCTTATTAGCCAAGCTGCTGAGAATAAATAAGTATTTCACTAAATGGGACGGTTCCATAAGGTCCGTGCTTTCCTGCAACACGTCTTGAAACTGCGAGAGCTGATGTATTAGAAATACGCATTCGGGTTCTTGTATGTGCTTCGGGACGCATTCGGTCGGTATTTCCACGTCGCAATTCCGTTCTATGCTTAAAAGTCGACAATGCGTATATTGGAGTTTAACGCCGGTATCTCCGTTAAACTGAAGAGCGTTTTCCCAATTGAAGGTGTAATCTCTTTCTCTTTTGTGTCTCAAGTCGTGTATGATGAGCCCCGAAACGGCTAGAGATTCAGCGATGTCTGTATCTAAAATCGAACCTCTCGTAGCTGAAAAATAAATTGTTTTAATCATTAATAAATATTACATCGTCGATTTATTCAAGGAGTGAACAACTAGTCTGTTTTTATTATATCATACTCAATTTGTCTATCTCACATTATTTTTTTAAAAAACATTGCTACGAATCTAAAAATAATATTATGTAGCTAATGATTAAGAGATTATACCTGCAGTAGCGAGTTCATTTTATCCTATTGATTTTTATTTAGTGAATGTATCATATTTTATTCCTTGATTAAGTGGATAACCATAGCATAAACGTATTACTCAAGGTTGGAAGCCTTATTATGCTGCTGAGAAATTTGGATTCAACAAAACTATATATAGGTAGGTATTAAACATACATAAAACTATGCTGACGGCTTATTTTGTGTATTATTTTCAAGTAGCTTCATTTACCAATTTATTTTGCACAGAGATAAACGTTCAAAAAAATTACGGTTATGTACGAACAAGTCTTACATGCTAATTGCCGATTAGGGATCGATCAATCGACAAACGCTACATAAACGTGCGACTAGTCAAGAGATTTCCAATAAGGTGGGCATTGGTTTAGAATAAATATGAGATTTTGCACGACCGTTTGGGAGTAAATAAAGTTTCTGTTCTTTGGAACGAAATTTTGATATCAAAGATTCATCTCGAGAATGTAACTTGGGGTGGGGGGTGGGCAGGTATGGGCATTTGCCCCCCTTTGAATTTAGCTAGAAAAATGCATGTCATTTAATAAAATACTATGAATCTTAATGAAATCGAAATATTTAAAAAACGACCACTGACTTGCAAATTTTTCCCTCCCCCTTGGAAAAAGCTGAAATGACGTCTCTGATTCTAAACCAGAAATTCTCTGGTTTCCCCTAAAGAAAAATCTAAAAAACGGTTTCGAATCTATCCCGAAAATGTTTTTTAAATATGTCATTTCAGTGAAATCATATCGGAATACATTTTCACAGCTTGATATATATTTTTATCAGTGAAAACATAATTTATCTGGCAGATGCTAGTAAAACTATATGATTTCAACTTTTTTATATGTAGTAAAATATATACATTTACATACTTATCATTATTTATTTATATACAATGTCAAAATGTTTCAGTGAATGTGTATTTTTCAGAGAAGTTACATTTTTACTAGTGAAGTCTAAATACACTTACATCAGTAGATATATATTTCTACTAGCGTAAATATAATTTAACTGATAGGCGCTAGTGAAATTATATTCTGCTCTAAAATATCTATGAAATTCAATTTGACAGTTACGAAACGTCCATTTTCTGTTCAAACCCAAACCTAACTTAATTATAGTTTTAGAATTTTCATTAGGTCAAGTCCAAAATACAAACTAAGCCAACTCATCTTTTAGGGAGAAATAAGTCAAAGAAGAAATACAGACAGACATCGCATATTGTTTCATAGTTGGTCAGCACTTGTGTCTCTATTACACTATGTTTTAAAAATATGATAGCTATCCTTACTGATATAACTATGGACTTCTGATATGTGAGTATAGGTCAAAATATATTCAAATCGAATTTTGGTTAATTTGGCTTGTCGGCGCCGTTGCAGTAGGAACGCCTGGTAACGAGCGTTCCCCCTACGACAGCGAGTTAAAATCATAATTTTACTAGCATCCGCCAGATAAATTATATTTTCACTGGTAAAAGTACATATCTACTGTTAAATATGTATTCCGATATGTCATATTTTAAAAAATATTTTCAGGATAAATTCGACTGTTTTTTTAGATTTTTCTTTTAGGAATAACCTGAGAATTTATAATTTATGACCAGGAACGTTATTTTAGATTTTTTTCAGGAAGGGGGCAAAAGTTGGCCAGTCAGTTGTCATTTTTTTAATATTTTGATTTCATTAAGATTCATTGTATTTCATTAAATGACACGCATTTTTCTGGTCAAATTTAAGAGGGGGCAAATGCCCCCGCCTGACCTTCCCCCCAAATAATGTTTCTGTTTTCTGAAGGCGTAAAAGCATTTTTTTTGAGAAGAAACATCTCATTGTCTCGCATTTCGAAACAAAATAAGGGCGCATAAAGGACCATGAGTTTTGGAACGCCATTAGTCACTCAGGTTTATTGAGAGAAAAAACGACTTTATTTTACAAATTATTTTAATATTCATAATGAATAATGCGAATCCTTCTACTAGTCTATTATTTTGGCAATGAATAAAAGGGTCCTACTCTTACAGCAATTTATTAAAGAAGAACTTCAAATGTGAAGATTATCGCTGTGAACTGTATTTAATAATGGCTAAGTACAGAGAACTAGAAAAGAACTTAAAACTACTTTAGTTAAAATAGGAAGACGATAATTGATTACAGATGTTATGACTCAAAACAATATGGGTGTTGAAAATTTTGGTAAAATTCATTATGCCGCAAAGCAGTCATAAAAAAGATAAACAAAGAATCATGCATACTAGAAGTAAAAAAATACAAAAATAAACTTTCTAATAAATTGACAATAACAAAATAATTACTTTTGGTATTCAATCGAACGGTTTGCATCCTGTCTCGTGCTTCATCCAGAACGTCTTTTAAGAAAATCACCTTTCCTTTCCTGGTGCTCATGCCGTTTATTCGACCAAAACGCACATGTTTACATTTACCGACTAGCGGTGAATCCATTTTCTGTAAAATGTTGAACAAGTGATTGAAATGTTTGGCTTGACTATTGTCCACGACGTAGAGCATCTCATCAAAATTGAATCTTGTGTATCTGTCGTGAGCAGCAGCAATATCTCTAGCCAAATACAGCGAAGATCCGTCGCTTTTTATCAAAGGGACTTTCTCGTCGTTTAAATAAATAACTTTTTGGCCACTCGTATCAGTGTTTATAATTTTTTTCTTCTCTAAATCGTTCATAATGTAATTCAAAACTTTAGAATTATACATAGACTCACTATCGTAAACATCAAAGTCAATTCCGAGCCTATTATAAGTAGTGGAGAGCTCTTTTAATGTATGAGTCTTAAACATGTTCCATTCTTTTAACATCTCAGGATCTCCATTTTCCAAGTCGTTGAACTTTCGTTTAGCTTCAATATTTATGTCGTTATTTAAGCCGGCGAGTTTGTTAGCTCTAACGTATGCGTCATATAAAATCTCAATAGGATTATTGCGGAGCTTTTCTTCGTTTATGTGACATAGATCTACTCCAACATTCAACATACCGCATTGAGTTCCCCAATCGCCTAAATAATTAACTTTCGTAACCTCGTTATCGGCATACTTGTTAACATTCGCCAAAAAGTTACCTATGATCGTAGAACGAAAATGTCCAACGTGAAACGGTTTCGCCATATTTGGGGAACTGAATTCTACCAAGACTTTTTTAGAAGTGAGATCCATCGCTTTGTAAGGATTTAAGCATTCTTTTATGACGGTTTTCAGTAAATAGTGCGAATCGACGAAAAAGTTTACATTCTGGTATTTTCTAGTCGCAGCTACCTTCACGCTGGATATTCCATTTTTTTCTCGTAATACCTCAGACATGCCCACAAGTTTATCCGAGACATCTTTATCCTCGACTGACCAACACAGATTTAGCAAATCTTGATCTTCAGTCGGCATGATTTTAAAACAAGACGAAGCGCATGGAATGTTCAATTCTTTCGAAATCTGAAACGATAACATTATTAAAAAAACGCCTGGTTTGTGTTAATTGTGGTAAATATGATATAATAACAATTACCCGGTAAGCAAGTTTATGTTTGATTCTATTAGCCATTTTGCTAATATAAATCAATTACTTTTAAATCAAAACTGCGCTTATAGTGTTGTGATCCACAGTTTATTAAAATAATACGTTCTTAATAGTTTTATCGAAAGCGCTAGCATACAATCATCCCTGCAGGTTATGTCAATCTATCGCATATCTGGGTTGCAAGGTAGAAAAATGTGTCAAAAATAGACCAGTAAATTTTGGCCATAAAGTTATTAAAAATAATATTCATATAGATTTTTTAGAAAATAATATTTATTAAATTACCCACAAAAATTAAAAGTAATTAAAACAAACAATAAAATATAATAATTGCTTTTCTTATAATATAAATATATAAGCACCCTCTTCTTATATCTTATAAAGTAATTTTAAATACCTCGATGTCTAAAGACCACAAGGCAAAATCGTAGTTTCGAGATATCTAGCCATTTGTAAATGACCTTGGATTTGAATTATGATAAGAATGATGTTAAAAACTAATCAAAGCAAAAACAGCTGGTAAAGGCATTTTTGTACTTTCCTAATCTAAAATACTAATTTTTAAACAGATAACCATATTTGTATGATGGTCATGATATATTCATCCTTAATAGAAAGGTAAAGTTTAATTTAATATTTTTGGGCGTTTATAAACAAGGTGTTCATTAAAACAGAAATAAAAAATAATAAGAATTTTTTCTAAATGTATATCTACGTGATTCGTGAGAAAGGAATATCAACAGGCACAATGATTTAAAATTAGCAATAGATTCGAATTCAAAATCTTAAATCTGCACTATACTGATAATATTTTGCCTCTAACGACAGCCCGGTTAGGAAATTTGTGCACAGCGGTTCGATGTAAAACTCGGTCGAGAACATATAGTAGTCTCTCACGAGCTAAATTTCTACGCCTAATGCAACTATGAATGTAGAATAATTTACTTTAAGAACAAGATCCTATACCGATAATTTTATTCTATAAAAAATAACAATTTTCGGAAATACATATTTCAATGAAAACTTTGTAAGAATATAGTTTGATGGTTAATTATTTTGAAAAGGAAAACTCAAAGAAATTTATAAAATCAAAGTTAGCGGCTTTTTTCCGCGGCAACTAAGGATCGTCACCACTGATATGGCGTATCCACTAGTGTAATGAGGCCGGGGCGACGCTCCGGCACTCTTTTTTCCAAGCCTGAATACGTTCCGATACTTTTCATAAATATGCAAAATTTCATATTTCATATTTCATAATAAAATCATTTTATTATTTTGAAACTATAAGATTAATTGTTAAGCATAAAATACAACTCATAAATTTGAAGAGGTGACGGGTGGCAATTAAACACAGATTGAGTTGCTGCAATAGTATTTTATTGCTGATTTGAAAAAGTTCAATGGTGTTTATAAAGTTAAACGAGGCGCGGGCCCGCAACGGCTGCGTGCCAATGCGACGAAGGTTGCCAGTTGAGAGAATCCATCACGCCAGTGTTACCAGAGTGCCGCCAAGTTTTGACCATAATAAACCTGAACAAATATATATGTAAATGCAAATAGGATGCTATAATATTGTTCTTTTCTTTATAAATACTGCATATTAAGATAATAAAAACTTTGGCGACGGAATGGTGACGGATGACAATTAGACACAGATTGAGCCGCTGGAGTAATGTTTTATTTGTGATACGAAGTTGTTACATATTATTTACAAGCGAGAAAAGTGCGGGGCACAAGCCCGCGACCACACGCGAACGGGCCGAGGGTTGCCAGGGGAGAGAAAAACCATCACGCCAGTGTTACCCAAGTGCTGCCAACTTTTGGCCCTAATGAACCTTAATGAAAATATATAAATAAATATAAATATGTGTAGGCCTCCTACAAAATGAATATTGCACTAGGAAAATTCTATACTACAAAACTGCAATGTTTAAAAAAAACACCCTTATATTGTCTAATACATATAAGTTTTTTTTATTCTAGCAAAAACATTTCAAAAAATAAAAATAATTTAAAATATCAATAATGTTTAATTTTAAAAGTACATGAAAAAATTAGTAGGGGATTGTTCAGTGCTCCGGTATTTATTTTTTAGCATTAAACTGCTTGGCGTAGTTGTGCTTAGTGCAAGATCGTCTAAGCCCTCTTATATTCCAATAAAATTTGCAAAGTTGTAGTCCAAGTGAAAATTCAGAAGCGAAGTTTCGAATGAAAGTGATATATTGTAGCAGCGTTCTAATAACAACGTTCCTTGTAGTCTTCGATTCTTATTAGAATGTTATGTGATTAACGACGTAACAGGTGGGTTTGAAATTGTGTAAATCTGGCGATAATGGACAGAGTATAATGGCAACATTCATGGAGAGTGCATATTGGATCTTGCCGGTCTTTGGCGCCAGCTCCAAAAGCGGCTCCATTTACTCCAAATAGAGGCGCCATGTACTCCGAATGAGGGCAATATTTGATTCTATTTAACACAGTATCAATATTTTCACGATTTTTTTTACGTTAAGCTCTCTTTTAACAATTTTTTTCCGTGACAACCTTGTTTTTTTTTAGTTCTTAATGATCGATGACTAACTAAATTAACTGGTCCAGCAGCTTTAGACACATTTCTATTTTTTGGTAATATTAACTCTGATAATGGATCTTGGTGCGGAGATACAAAGCTATGTTTTATTCCACGTTGTAATATGACAACAATTCCATTTATTAATAAATTTGAGTACTGCTGCAGCGGCTCAGTCAGTATCTAATTGCCACCCGTCACCTCCCGTCGCCAAAACTTTAGATGGAATTGCTACTTATAATTGCGATTAAAGTAGTGACGACTATTCTAAACTACAATCTCCAGAATATCTTAAACAAAAATCCATTTAATATTTTTTTATTTACTTGAATTATAAATGTTCTAATTGATGGTATCTAATATCAATACATAATTGTAAAAACTAGCGTGCATTTAACACTTATTTAAATTTCAATAATATATATTTTTGGTGCGAAAAATTGGTGACATGCCCGGAAAAAATTAAATCATTATTTATTAAATAATATTTCCAAAATATGTTATATTATTTTAAAACGATTTAAATGTGAATTAGCTTGGAAAATGTAGTATTTGACGTTATGGCGCTAAGTAGCTGCTTTCGCGCTAACCGACTTAATTCTCGGAGCTACCGACGCAAATGGATCGCTGCCGGCGCTCGGCTGGTCAGTACTCATCCGACAGGCGCGGCGGGCGCGAGTGTTCGGGTAGGTGTGTTGGCGCTGAGCGGCCAACGTCGGCCAGCTCGCCGCACTTTTTCCCCCGAGGTTTTCAAATCGTCCAACTGTCGTTCTTCGAGAAAAGCTCCGCCGCCATGGCGGGGCAAACCATCAACGACCGCCTGCTGGCGGCCAGGCACAGCATCGCCGGCCAAGGGCTCGCCAAGTCCGTCTGCAAGGCCACCACCGAGGAGATGATCGGGCCCAAGAGGAAGCACTTGGACTGTAAGTATTTATCACTCTTCGCTTATCGTATTCTATCTTATCGATCTATGCAGAACAGGTTACGCACCTGACACGGCGGCATGCGCGATATTTCACCTGTTAGGGCCAATTTTCATTTTCAACATTTTTAATATTTTAAACGCGAAAAATGTGCACCCCGCTCGCGATCGATACCGCTCCGCCGCATAGAACAAACCAGTTTCGCCGGCGTTGTGCGGTGAGCGAGCTTCACAGTATGTACGAAAAAAACCGTCACACATTCATCGTATTGTGCATATTATTGTTGCGAATTTCTTACTTTTCATTATTACAATTATAGGTCGTTCGAGATCGTTTCTTATCGAAAGGCGCATGCGCAAACTTTTGAAAATTTAACTTTGTTGGTATCAAAAAAGAAAACTGCTCTATCGATCCGTACCAGATTATATGCTATTTATAGAACCGTTTTCTACGCTAAAATATACCTGATACATTATTTTGTGCAATTGAAACTTTTTTTTTATATACATATATATAATATATTGTGCACGCGGCTCTTTCATTTTATAATTTCTTAATATTACGGTCAAATATGAGCTAATCTTTTCTGCAAAGATTTCTAGCTTACGTTACAAATCTTTTTTTGTGACCAATTAGCACATAAATTGAAAATATGGAGCGATCTAATCCTAATCAAACTCTTAGAAATATCTACAAAAAAACAGATTTGTCGCTATTTTTAAAAAAAGCATGAAATTCAAAAATGATGATACTAGAATTAATATATACAAAATACGCCATATTCACTTCGAATTATCACCTTTTAAAACTATTATATTATTTATGAGCTTAGGTAATTTATTATTAAAGATTTTTTATACTTAATATGTACGACCTAGTCTGAGATGATCTATCAGAATTATTATTATATAATATATAATATGATAATCACTAATTCGTGTCTCCTAGATACGATAGAAATTTCAGGACACTAGATTCTATATGGGATTAGAACTCTTAGAAATAATTCGGTTATTAGTCCACAATATCCAAAATTTGTGTTGGCACGAGTATATTTGCAAAATCAATAAAACAGATTCCTATGATGGAGATCAGAGAAAATATGAATGAAGACAATGCGTTAAAAAAAGCCATTCAAAATCAATTGATATGTTCCTCCGAAAAATCTGTAGAAGTAGTATCAAAACCATAGACGCCTTCGACTAAATTTTCAATATTTGATACAACCATTAAAAAAACAAAAGGATAGTTTTTATTATTTTAGTTTATTTTATTGTATACATATTTTAAGTTATTTTGGGTTTTGAGGCCATAGCCGCTGAAAATGCTGGTAACTGCTATTTTTCGGGAAATATACAAGCATTTAATTTACCACACATCAATCGTTCGTCCTGGTGTAATCTTGTTTTCAGTGATTGGCTTATTAAGTCTTCTTAGTGAGTAGTGATCTCGTGCTGACTTCCGCTCTGCTCGCGTGAGTATCAGTACTGTTTCGTTATTTTATATCGATCGTTCGAAAAAGCTTTGACTTATCGCTGCCAAGGATAATTGAGAACCAATCACATATTTAGAACACACCCATCAGAGAAAGCAAACTCCAGATGTGACTATCATGACGATTGTTAAACGACAATGAGTTGTTATGGCTTCGGTAATGGCTTTTGATAGTTTGTGGTTATTGTGCAATAATGGATGTCATGCACAATTTATATTACGTTAACCAGTTTGTCGTATTGTAGCTATCTCTTTAATTGTTGGACAACCCTATTTAATATATATTCGATTGTTAAAAATAATATGTTGTTTCCGTGATCTCTGAATCAATAATTGAAACCTTACATAAATATTAAATAGCATAAAAAGATTTTTTGGTGCCACTAGGTGTCTACTGTTACATATATGGTCTTCCGTTGCGTTTTTACTTTAGCTTGCGGTCTATTTTATAATGCAGTCTGAGGGCCTCCTTATAAAAACATATCATAGTGTGGTTAATAAACCTCAGAGCTACGCCAATGGATCGGTTCTGAGTAGAAATAGAGAAAGAAATATATTTAGTGGAAGTTCGATCTATCTTACACACCTTCCATAAACTTACAGGATACTTGAGTCTAACAAATTAAACTTAGTACATTTACGATATACGTTTCAAATCTATAGAATCAAACCCAACTTGCTCTAATGAACACTAACTACAGTTCTTAAAAATTCATTTGATCAAGTTGGGTTTGGTTTGTTAGGTTTGGGTTTGAACAGCAAATGGACGTTTCACAATTCTTAAATTTAGTTTCATATACTTTTTTGTAGCAGCGTGCAGGTCTTACGTAGTCTCTTCGATAATAGATCTTCGGTTGTGTCAGTACCAGTAGGTCCTTCTTCAGAAAAATTTAAGATTAAAACAAATGGTATACCGCAAGCTGAAGTGGCACCGCTTTAGTTTGAAAATCGAATTTTCAAAAATTGGTTTTTGTTTAAGCCATATATTCTCAAACTTATTTCACTCATCGCCTACTTTTCAACGAAAAAAAATTTCATCGCCCACCTTTGGTAAATTTTCTCTCATTTAATAATAAATTGTAAACGTGAAAATGCTCTAATATTTTTTAAATTTACCAAAACATTCATGTAGCTTGTGCCATTTTAGAATTTCAAATATCAAGTTTAAAAATAAAACAACATTTTTACCAATATTATTGACTAATATCAATTAATAAAAATTAAAAAAAAATTTTTGCTATGAAAATAATTATTTAACAGTATTTTATACATGAAAATGTTTTTAAATCATTTTTCTTCAAAAAAAGATCATTTGTCAAAGATCCATTTTAGTTTGAAATGATATGAATGTTTTAAATTAATATAAATCAAAATGTTTACAAATAAATTCTTTTGATTTATATTAATTTAATACATTCGGTCCTGTTATCGAAGGTGAAATTTATTAGTATTATAAAAAATGTTTATTTATTTGTCAATTTATATTTAATTATAAATGACATTTTTTAAGTAGATTCGTTGCAGAGAATTATTCATGGGGTGCTTACTATTCTAACGAACGGTCACTCGCTGCCGCTTGTTCGCATCTAACCTGTATAATTGTTTTTTTTTTAGTATCAAAACGTTGTTTTAATACATAACTAGCGTTAGTCAGAACAGTGATGTATATAAATAAATAAAATGTGTGAACATTTTTTTAGTATAAATTTTCCCCCCAATAACAGAAAAGTACTAAACATTAATATAATTTTAAACCAAAATCTAAATAAACTAATGGTTAGGCGCTTTATAAATAATAGCTATAATAAATATAATAGATTGCTATTTAACAGGAAATTATTTTAAATTGTTGATGTATTCATGTAAGGTAAATCTTCGGATTTTTTTCTTCGAAAAAGATTCGTTGCTGAGCTCTCTCGCACCTAATCTGTCCAACAGTAATGCACAAAGAATTGGTTTTATGTAACAATTATTTTATATATTGCTCATTTAAATTGTCCTCAATATAAAATTTGCAGGTTTCGGCAAAAGCAATAGAGGCGTTTTAGTTTAAATTTTCTCTAAATGAAACAATAACTTGAGTAAAGTGTTCAAAAACAATTTAGTAATATTAATGTTAAACATCTTTGCGACCAATTAACCCTCGACATTTTCTTTATCGAATATAACAGCGAACGTCACAGTGTCCAAATTTAATCAGACGAAGTTTGATTGCGCCACGAGATTTTTTAACCCTTTTTCCGTAGTCAATGTCGTTATATAATTATTTGCGTAATTTTTTAAATATTTATACATCTCTGAAAGAATAATTACCGTTACTTAAATTTTATTGTGAAAATATAAAATTTAGAATTTCCATCCTAATACTGATTTTAATTAATAATGGCATTGATTAATCGGAAAAATCATAATTAGGTAAATTAATTTTGCTGTTGCATTTTTTTATTGCCGAGGTCAGTGTCGGAAATAAACCACAGCGTGAAGTATTTACAAAATATTGTGCCCAATCTATCAAGAATTTATTATCGTTGATAAGCGATTATCACCACGATAATGCATTGTCACTGATAAATATTTGTTTTATATTGTTTTTGATCAAATCTATTTATATTTGGATCAATGATACAAACATGTTAGTATTAAAATCACATCACAATTTAGCTTAAAACGACTATTGATGCTCACACGCAACCAATTATTAATGCTACGCCTCGCCCTTTGCACGATTTCATTCATATTCGATTGCTGGCTAGATTTTTTCAATCGAATTCCATGCTCAAGTCAAGATTCCACCCGACCAAACCGGTTTTTCTCATTCGTGAAGAATAGTCGGAGCTTCATCCCTTCTGCGCCGTCGGTGGAATAATAGATTTTATTTGTAGTTGTTGAGGCGAATCTAATTTTCCCGTTAATTAGGTCGCGCATTCGCGTGTGACGTGACTTTTTAAGTTACTTGCTTCCAAAGGGTGTATGCACAGTACATACATAGGATCCGGAGGGCAGGTGAGATCCTACTAGTACCTGACGTGCATGCACGACAGGTGTGCTCGGTTAGCACGCAACGCTTATGTGTAGCTTTTTAACTTGCGCATATTTAATAAGAAACTTTTTAATAAAAAGCCGCAAGAGGGTAATAAATTTCACTTCAAATCGCCTTTCTCCCTGTAAACGGCTACTGGGAAAGGGGAGTAGTGGTACCCGTTGTTATAACGTATAAACGAAGCTCAATAGTTTTGAGAAGGGTTCATGAATCTTGATATATTTCAAGTCAAAGCATACTATTCTATTTTATTAAATTCTATTATAATAGAAAATATTTGAACTAAAACAGTTTGTGTGTTACGTTAACATTGGAAGTAGTTTTACGAATAACATTTGGAAATTAACTACCTATAGGTGTGCGACAATGATGTTCCAGAATCTATAATATATAATTATGAAAATAAGATTCTAGGAACGGATTTTTAGTATCGTAAATGGCAGAGGATAGGTTGATAAAATTATTAAAATATTTCAATCGAGTTTTTTCGAAGAGTCGTATGCAAATTTGTCGTCTCTCTACGAACCTTTTCAGTGCAGCAGAGCGTAGGTTTTATAGAACAACCTATTGTCTCCGCCTCCTGAATCTCGTTTTTATCGCTCCTTCTACATTTCTATATGCATTGTGTTTTGATATGGAACGTCTTCTGGTTTGATTATGTTACAAACAGTTCTTCTAGCTGTCCCAAAGTTTTAAACGTTTAGATTTACATATTTTGATGGATTCGTAATGGGTTTTATTTGGACGTAAAACAAATATGCAAAGTTTATCCTTTTGTTTAAGATTGTTTTAAATTAACTCGTTTAACTTGCCAAAACAATGTACGCGGGTTATATTCAGTTATGACCAGATCAGTAACCAAAAGATACACGCTTTTAACCGGGTGATTAGTTAGTTTCTAATATAAAAAAAACACGACGGTGTTTCAAGATCCTGCTAAATTAAAATAATTATCCATTGTTACGTCTTCAAGTTTTGTTGGCCAAAACAGTGACGAAATCTCTTGATGCGAGAATACAAATAAACGTCGTATATATTGATTTTGAAAAAACAATAGACAAAGTTTGGTTTGTAGTAAGAAAATCGGACTGCTTGCTTAGATTATATAACTTAATTATTCCAGAGTTGAGTGATCGAAGATAATTCGTATCCTATGGCGGCCGATTGTCGAAAAAATATTAACCCATTTTAGAGTTCCTCAAGGGTCCAACCTGAGCCCTTTTTTATTATTATAATTCATTAATACGGCAGTTACAAGTTAATTTTATCTCTACAGAGTGATTTAGATTCTCTGTGGAGATGAGCTTCCGTCTACCGTTTAGTGACGGAAAATGCTACATTATGTCATTTTACCGACCTCATTCACCATTAAAATATTTCTATCATCTCGGTGGGAGCAATGCCTATAGAAATTTGCACTAAAATTCTCGGAACCACTTTTAATAGCAAGGAGAGATTTTCTCTACACGTAAACAACACATATGAAAAATCTTTCAATTTGCTCAGCTTTGTTAACGATCCGTCAGTTTTGCGTATCCTCTATGACACCTTACTTCGCAGCATTCTTGAATGAAATCCCTGAGTAACCAAATACTTCCTCTTTATCCAAAAAGTTCAAAAACATTCTTGAGATACCTTTGTATGAATATATTTAATTATTATCCGTTCTTGTACAGGGTGGGCCAAACATTTTTACACTTGAAAATTCAATAAAAAAAGCTACAAGTTGTATGATAATGAATGTTTATTTCACTGAACAAATCTCTTGATATAGTTTTCGCCTTAAGTTGGGTTATTGTGGCTGGCTTATTAAAGTAAACACGACTTACGTCGTTGTTTTACGCCGAACGCCATTGTTCCCCCCGTGAAGCGATCCCTAGCGACTAAATTTCCAAGGATCGCACGTTTTTAAAAGAACCGAATACCCTGTTATCTTTATTTCATTTCTCCATATGAAATAAATGTCTCACAATTTTCAAGATACAAAATTCGATTTCGCACATGGCATACTCAGGGGACGGTGGTACACAAAAAACGACAATTAAGTATATTGTTTTTATTTACCGTCAGTGATTCATCTATCAATCTCGTTATCAATCGGTTGATGGTTAGCTCTCTAACAAGGGATGTGAACAGATTATTTAATACTACAATGCAATTTTGATACTAATTACACAGAATAAATTATTTGATTAGATAATTAATATTGATCAACGAAAAAATATTTATTCTTGACTTTTGCAGATATGAAAAGAGCAAATTCTGCATGTACAATTAGGTGATTCATGAAAGGCGAACAAGAGTGGTTCTGAAATATTTCTTATTTGCCATTTTTTCATCACACAATATAATCTTGACTCCACAGACAAGAAAAAAAATTTAATCTAAAAAAATCTAAACTTTATATAATATAACTAAATTTAAATCTTTCTTAGATACAACTTTATAAAAATTTCATTAGTTTCATCTGCGGTGTAATATAAGTTATCAGATTGTTTATCCGTTATTCTACGAATATTTTAAAGCTGATAAATTGAGCAACCATAATTGTTTTGTAACAAACAGTAAATTTATCCGCCGTTATAATTATATTTGAAGTATTAATTTTAATCAAAATTTTAATCTTTAGGTTTAAAAGTTTAGGAACCTTTCTCCCTCTTTTTACATATATTTTTTATTAAACCTCCGCTTTTTATTTCCCAAATGCAATTATAAATTGATCTGTATTTTGTAAATAAACTTTATAATTATACATATTTTTTACATAATATATTTTTTTTGTTATCAACATTTAAATAAAATGATTGTAAACAATTCCGTCTGATTTCTAATACAGTAAATTTTAAAGCTTCGTTTGAATAATTGTATACCCATACATCTTTAATCTTTAAACTACAAAGTATATTATTTAAAGAAAAAATATTTAATATTATTTAATTTAAATCATGTTGATAAAATTTTCAGTGTCGACAACCATATTTTTCAATTTCATTAATGTTTTAATGATTAAACCATATGTGTATACAATATATACACACATACATTATTGATAACATTACACATACATAGTTATTTAATAAGATAATTAATATTTATTATAAATTAAATTTAATAATATTTTTTCTGTATATAATATATTTTTCAAATTCTATGAAATATGAAACACTGAAAGCATTGATATTTTAAAAATATTCCATTTAGAATATAATAACAGCAATAATAAATTACATTACATTATTTTCATTATCTATTGTTTATTTGAACGATATGTGTGTACAAGAATGTGGGGGGGAGAACCGGGTAATGAATTTGCCCGGGTATTTGGATGCCCTGCGCGCGATTCCTGCTCTGAAGCGGTTTAAAAAGTCAAAAACTTATGGCCCACATTGTATCATAGCACCTTTCTTTTAGGAGCATTGTAATATCATTAACTGAATTCTGTCAGAAAGTTGTATGTCGTTGAGTATTGCACATTGATTCATCTAATGTCAGCTACGAGTATCTATTTTTTAATTTTCAATTATTTTTTCCACTCTCATATACTATGTATTATTTTTTTTACCATCGTAACGCATTTGGGTAACATTTGAAGTCACGATGGTCTTTTAATTTAAATAAATACTATAGAATCATAATTAATTTAGATTCCGTAGCTTTACCTTAGTAATAATAAGTCCAGGGATGTGCAAAATTATTGATTTTGACTGGCAGAATGTGGCACGAATCTCAATCAAATGCTTTTTTATAAAAACGGTACTATTGTATATAAACGATTAAAAAAATCGAGCGCTCAATATTTAACTGCTTTGGTACGGTTCCAATTGTTGCCATCATCGGCAATCTTCATTTCACTGTCCAGTACTTATGTATTATTTACGCCTGTATTTATTTATCTCCAGCCGAATTTATCGTACGTTTCCGCCCAGATATCCGAAACGAGACCGATACCACTTATCGCCATTTGCCCTTCCGCTTTGCGAGTAATTAAATATGTTTTTCTCATAATTCCAATGTATTACAAGCACCGCGCAAAATACTGGAATCAGACCGATGTATTGATCTCGGCTGTGCTGCCAAGAAGAGCTCGCGCTCCAGTTCCGAATCCTGAAGAAATGCGAGTGTCACGTTTTCGTATATTTCTAGTGCAATATATATGTATGTATGTACATATTCAGCGCTTTTATGGCGTTAGGGTATAATAAAATGGTCTTATAAATTGCGTTCTTCACCATTTTATCGCTATTTTAGCGGTATGAATGATTTTTATTTCGTATATGTATTCAAATTAAAGCAGTCTGGCTGGATTTAGACCCAAGTAGACTAAAATACTTCAGTTTATACTGTCTGTGTTTGTCTTCTTCATATGAATACGTCACCATCTTATTAGAATGTGTCACGAATCAGACCCAGCAGTGAGAAATTTCACGATTCTCTACTGTAGGGATTTTTTTGGTCCACGTCAAGATTTGTGGGGGTTCTTCTTATTGAAACTCGCGCCCTTAATTACCGTAACAATAGAGTGTAAAGGAAGGGACCGTATAAACGCCCTCGTTACGTCCAGAAAAAAAAGGGTTTCGCATAAATAACACGTATTTACTCTCCGATCCATTGAAAGAATATTTCTTTGTTGCGAAACGGGCATGGAAACAATACATCATCAGACGACAAAAAGCATCGTAAAGTCACAAATTACCGTTGCAGTGTTCAATCTCGGAAGGATGTCTAAGCAAGTATCACTCTTCGTTGATCGAAGAAACGAGTGCAACAATTGCATGGTTGTGATTCGTCAATGAGCTTTGCAACCCAAGGCCAGAGACGGCCAGGGCCAGAGAGGGACTCCCGAAGACGATAACCGCAGCAGAGAGAAACGAACCTCCATTACACCGGCGCTGCCATAACTACAAAACATCCGAGGACCATCTACTGGATATCATTTCTTCGCCGGCTTCTCCACCACTGCTCGTAGAAAAACGATCCTCGTCCACGATAGTTTGTCGCAATATATGTAATATATAATAAATTATTACCAACGGCATCTTACTGGCTGCTAAGTCACACCCCTTAGGGTTAGAAAACCTTTGAAGATTATATTACACTATTTTTTTAGGGCCAGTGCACAAAAACAAACGAATTCATATGGTCGCTCAGACTTGAATTATTACAAATAAAATAAACACAATAAAAAAATATACATAGAGCAAGGCAAGGGTTATAATTAATAAAATATATAATTGTAACAATAGTGAAATGGGCGATAGTATAATAATCTTTACAATCGTACTTCGACAATTACAAACTAATATTCCACTGTGTTTTTCTACTCACTGGTACAGCTCCGCAGAGTGACCGACTAATCACAGGGCAAAAATTTAAAGCACGTAATGATCACGCATTGAATGATGTTTTTGTGTACTGACTGTTGAGAATAAATATACTAGATGCGAAACATTACATTTTTCATGATTACTGAAAAGTTATAGAACCGGTTGTGTTTTGTGGAGTTTTTGCATTATAAACCCTCGCGTTACATTGTTTGCGAATGTGTTATACGAGTGAACGATTCCGCGAATCAACTCGTCATATCCACTCGCCGCCACAAAGGGTAGTCCCCCATGACAAAGTAATTAAACCACTACTCATCTCCGGCCGTTGCGGTAATTACTAGGGGGGTACTATGGTATCTCTTCTATGCTGGTGCCGATCAGAAGTTGTGCGGTTTTTTTTTATGGTAGCACGCGTGTCGTAACCAATTTGGCCGCGTTCGATACGCCAGGAAAGGTTTCGACGAAAGTAAAAGCTACCGACCGGCACACTTCGGAGACAAATCGGGGACGTTTACGCAATTGGCGACATTTTCTGCTCAGATCTCAAACCCTGGGATGGATTCGCCGGGAGAGCACGTGCTGATTTTTGCCGGTTCGTTGATCATCGAGTTGAGTCACAATCCGACATTGACCTCGATGGTGCAATGTACGATTGGACGCGGTAACAGCCTTGCAAATTTGCGAGGCTACCTTTGCCACGTAGACGTAGTTATAGTGGTTCTTCGTGAATACGCGTCGATTCATAAACACGAAACTGTTATCTTTGTCGTGGCGATCATTTAATTTGTTCGTGTTAAGTATTGGAAAAATTTCCATAGTACGTGCTTATCGAAAATCGGTTCTGATGGATCTAATTGCTCGTTTATATTTAACTTGCATATTTTATAATTAAGGAAAATATTAGGCTTTAACACGATGATTTTTTTTGATATTAGAACATCAATATCTAGGCCTAGATATTGCGGTTTTAATATATAATATTTCGACAGTCTAGGTAGGAGGTCGGGCCTAGCCTCAGTCCGCATAGTGTGCTGAAGCGAAATCCGACTAATTAAGCTTCGTAATTGCCAATGAGTCGAAGCTCTTGAGCCTTATGCAAATACTGAAAGAGGACTAAAAATATTTTAAATCAATTTATGTCCGCAAATTTTAACAAAAAAAATGCACTAATGGGGTTGCGTATTTGTCGATAACGAGTATGTTTTAATATGCAAATGTTACAGTTTATTCTATGTAAAGAAACATAACTATTATGATTTTTAAAAGTATGCCATGCTTCAATGTTTGAATCCATTAAATTTCATCGATAACCACTAAAATTCATATGCGTGTGCCACAAAGTATTTTTCATATGATTGTGCTAAAAAATAGTTGGCCTCGACGAAATAAAACTGTTAAACCGGTCATAATAGAATTGATTCTAGTCGGCAGGCTACCTGCAAAAAAAGCAGTAACTCAAAACCCTCAAATCCATGCATTGATGGCATATTAAATATAAACTTTACACCAAGCATTTTATGAAAATCTGCCGACTTAACATAGAAATGCATTAACTGCAAATATAGTTGAATTTTAATTAAAATGAAAGTTTTTTGTGGATTTTATTTGAAAAAAATGTTTCTGGTTAGGTGGCCACACAGAACGAAATTTTGTAATATTTACTAGTACTTCACGTTTGCTAAATTAACTATTAAGAAAAAGAGTCGCTAGAAATGTACTGAATTCGATTATAGTCGAAATATTTCCAAAGCTAATCCGCGATGAAAAATTTCTAGATATTTAGATAAATTTAAATTTACTCGAAACTATGCTTCTTGTTAGTGTAACATATTTAACCAAATTAGTTTCATTTATTGCTACCATATTAGTCAATTTGAAGTGTTAAAAATATTTATCAGATAATAATTATGAAAAAAATGGATCTGAAGAAAGATATATTTTGGTTGCGAAACGTACCATCTACGTCCATGGTCGGAGATGACAGCTGAAGAAGTCTTTCGTGCAATACAGGACCGAGAGTAATATTTAGAGCTAATAAACAAGACGGTCAAAACTCTCAAACCGGACAGGACAGCAGAATAAGAAGAATCGCAGTAAAGCAAGAATCGGACGTGAACCAACTAAGAAACATGAGAAGTTTGGGCATCAAAAATATCTCTACGTATTCAAAAAAGAAAAAAATTGATAGCGATAGTCAAGATAGAGAGAGATTGCAAACGCTTATAATAAGCTAAGGGCTCGTGTTCTTTCGGGTCTGAATTGTGTGTAACTAAAAAAAATTGTATGTCAGAATATAAGCGGCCAAAATAAATTTATATTAAATGGTACGAATTATTTTGACAATCAGAATCAATTTTTTCAGTCAGTATTTATTACAGTTCATTGGACAGTATCGATAAAGAATAGCCAGTATTTATATTGTATGACCTGTATTTTAACCTCAAGTTTCATATTGCCAGATGGTCAGCATAATAACACATGGCCATTATCAAGGTGTTTTAGGGCCGACTTGTTTGGTTGAGCTCACAACATTGTCAGATGTCAAGAGTGCTCTCCGCCGCCGCTCTGTCGTTATTCCCGCTTCGTTCGTTATTCATGGATTCTGACCAACGCTCGCTCGTACTTAATCTGTCCCAACAATTTTGATGCGAGCGCGATATTTTGTAAGATATTTCTAAAATTTACGACTTCTTGCCTATTTATATTTATAAATGTTATAATATTTTTTTATTCAAATGATCGTTCTGTAAATTTATTCTGACCGTATGCTATTTTTATTTTCACCATTTGATATTTATTATGACCATTGATTATTTTAATACTGTTAATCTTTCGGACGTTGTGTTTCGTACAGTTCGGAATATTATTATTAGATAGGTTTTTTCCCTTCAAATAGTGTTTTATATTTATAAATGAATAAATATATTTTTGATGAGGGTTTTAACCGTCATAGTAATTACGTACTGAACCAACACATCACAAGTTTTATCTGTTTATCGCCACAACACACATAGTACACAGTCTGAGCATAATCCGACTGCCCGCTTACTCTTATTTAATTTAAACTTTTCCAGATTGCTCGAAAAATGTTTCCGGAACGCGTAATTTCCTTCGGAACTTTGTATTTAGCGAGTAAACGCGCTTATGCATAATCTTTTGAATCATACTCATAACATAACAGTCCATCGGCCGGTGCTTGTCTCGCCTTCTTTTGTGTTTGTTTACGCGTTAAAAATCGATTTACACACACTTTACTTACCGCGTGTGCAAAGAGGAAACGGAAGCGTAAAGAATCGCTTTTACTGTGTCAGTTCCGTGTTTTTTTTTAAATTATTATTTTCGTTTTTGTTGTGTGCCGCGTTACGTTTGCCGTTATACTCGTCACTTCCGCTTTTGTATCCATATCAACCCATTCTACATCCTTTACTGCTGTTAGTTTTCGATACACCGACTATATGTTTGATCAAACATGTTTGTACTGCATTATATTCAAACGCAAGTTCAAGGTCGTTTGAATGCTCGCACGCTGGTTTTCCGACGTCACTACTTGGCGCCAGTCGTGATGTTCTTGCTGATTTTGGCTCGTCCGACGTTGAAGCATGTGTGATGCAGTCTTTCAATTACTGTTTTAAAATGTTTTGATCGATAGATTGTGGAATTTGGTTTTGATGATGATTATTTAAATCGACTTGATGCTATAATAGTTTCAGATCTTTGGCGCCTGGCAAAGAATTCATTCATCATAAAGTAGAGGACAGGATGATTCAAGTCAAGTTTTTTATGTTGGCAGTATTGTAAATCAGACAACTGTCAAATGTTAGTTTTCAATAACATATTTACGGAATGGAACGCGTAAAATTGTTCAATTGTTCTACAGAAGTAACAATTATGTACGAACTGTGTATCGACATTTACGGGAGATTATGGTCAATTTGAGCGTTGGAGATATGGTAAGGCCTGTGTATCATCGTGGCGCTCGTTCAGCCGAGAATATTGCTGCTGTAAAAGTGTGGCTGAAGACCCGGAATCGTTCGCAGCTTCTGGGACTTTTCTTATGGCGCATTTTGGCGCATTTTGCATCTACACTCGTATAAAATTCAGATAACACAAGAACCCAGAGACCATAGACAGCGAAGAATTTACACAGATTGGGCGTGAGAGAAGCAGGAAGTTGATGTTGATTTTTCAAAGAAAATATTCTTCTCTGATGAGGCACATTTCCACATCTCTAGCTATGTCGCAATGGGGCAAGGAAAATCCCCGTGTGATTCAAGAGAGAACATTTAATGCCCAAAAAGTGACTGTTTGGTGCGCATCGTGGTCAGGCGGCGCTATTGGGCTTTACTTTTTTGAAAACGATGAAGGTCGGATTGTAATAATCAATGGTGAGCGCTATATGCGCATGATAACCGATTATTTTTGGCACGAAATCGAAAATATTGAATCGGAAGACATTGTGGTTTACATGTCGCATTATTTTACGTTTTGGCGACGTCAACTGGTCGCCAAGATCATGCGATTTTACACCGTTTGATTTTTTTTGACAAACCCAAAACTTTGAAGCACCTAAAAACCAATATATTATAATCGAGATACTGTCCGAAATGTACGAAAAAATAATCAAAAATTACAATGAAAGAATCGACTGCTGTGAAAAGTCTAGAGGCGACCAAAAGGTCGAATAATTAAAAAAAATCGAAGATAGCCTTAAATTTGTGTTTTTTTTTAAAAAAAGAGTTGGATCATCTTTTTGTCAATAGCTTATTTTATTAGTTAAAATGTTAAATTCAAGTTGTTTTCAAGGCATTGGCCTTGAAAACAACAAAATAGCTGAGTACGAAACTTTATTATTTGTCTCCTTCAATAATATTTATATATTGGTTCATCAAAGGTTCATCAAAGTTAACCGAGTCAAAGGAATATGATACTGTGTTCCTCCTGAAGACAGAAGAGCCCACAAAAGATATACAGTGATGAAACTGTTTATATGGCACACTCTACCCTATCACAACTGGATGAAACATAATACATTACAGAATGCATATTCTAACGAGAAATGCAATATAACAGTAAAACAATTAGTTTTAGCACTAAGCTAAATGCTAATTTAAATGAGTAATATATAAAATAATTCCATAAAACAAATTGTTTCTGCATTAACAGTGAATACCTTATGAATAACTGCAACGAATCCTTTTCCGAATTAAAAATTCGAAGATTTGCCTTACATAAAACACAAATAATTTGTTTTATGGAACAAATTATTTATTTAAATGCACATATTCCCTTTAAAATCGCACACAGTTTCAACGCTTTGATTTTAAGATATGATATGTAAGTCGAAAACAGCACTATACTATTCTATGATAATGTAAGTGTAATATTATATTCATTTATAAGTAAAATTGTTTTTAAATATAGTATAATTTGTAGAATTTTTATTTAACATCATGTTGAATTTTACATTTCTATTTGTATCATTATTCTTCATCAGCCATAATTATTATAAACTAATATCGAATTGTTGAAACGTAATTCTAATGATATGCGGCAGCCGCTCGATTTATATACTTTGAAGTTCCGCCATTGAAGAAATGATTTTCTATCGTCAATCATACACATTATAAGTACTTGTCAATAAATAGCTTCCTTCCTTCATTCGCGACAGTGAATTGAATCAAGATGACCGCGATGTCATGGTCTCGCTTCAAAGATAACAGATCCATTCCTATTGTATTACAATATCACTCCGTGTATATGTGCACGCGTTAACTTTGCCGTTAAATATGACCCCGCGGGGTCGCCTCGAGCTTTCCACGTTCCAAATGATTGTCCTCTTTGAAATAGTTCGACCTCCTCTGCCGTTTGTGACACATTGTGCTGAGTACGCTATTATTATATACCACATAAACATATTGAAATACGCGCATTTACAATTGCGGTTACATTGTGCCTAACTCGCTCGCATGTGTGTTTTATATCAAATGATTTGACGCTATCGAATTTCATCAGGGACATGATGATACGCTTCTCTTCTAAATCGCTTCAGATTTGCAAATCTTCTCGTATGGTCTTGTGAAACGGCGATTTTTTAAAGGTAAACCTTGACACGTAAACCGAGAACGTGGTTAGCGTTATGATTATGTATGAATGTATGAACCGTCGGATTTATCAACGCGTTCTTTCGAATTTTATATCGGGTGTGTGAGGCGTGTCTATAACATTTGTCAGTTCGGTATATTTCCATTGGTTGCTACCCCTAAAAATATCAGAAGTCGAGGGAGGTCGAGTTCCGTCCATGACCTATATTTATAGAGATGTATTATATTACGGAGCTCAGTGCTCACGTATTGATTTTTCCTCTCGCTAAACGCCAAATCACGTGTCGGATGTTACTCTCAATTGATTTTCCATTGATATTTGTTGTAGATTTGTCACGTATTGTTCGATCTGCGTAATAGTGACATTCTTTTGAAGAAAATGGTTCTATAATATAAGCAAATATCACTGAAATCCCCTCGAATATCTCTCTCTCTCTCAATAACTGCTATTTGTCGTATTCTAAGAAAATTGTCCATATTTGGCAGCGCCATGATTCTGATACAAAATAAAAAGGGTCTTTGGTGATAAATGTTCATAGTCATTGTAGTTATGCCACTGTAACGTAGACATGTGTTGCTCTAAGTATTATTATGTACATATGTATACAATGTATTATTTGTAATTATTTTACAATCTATAAATTAAACTTTCGTTCGTTGGACCTCGATATTCTATTTATTATTTTCTCTCGGCGATAATCTATATTTTGCGGTTTTATGCGTTCAAGCTCATTATCGTGTTAAGCTAACGATTTTGCAACATATTGTACAGCGACGCAATTCCCGTTTTTCAATTGCGACGGTTCGGGCGAGGGCGGCAGCTTTCGTATCGATCCGGCGCCCCCTCCCCCAATGAGGTGACGATCAACAGCCTCCGGATCGCGGAAACGACAACCTCCGCCGTTCTGGTGGTGTTGTTTGCACGCTCCGGCGAACTCCTAGCGGTAAAAGCCGGAGTCGTTGATCGTTCCTGTCCTGTTTGGCATCGCGTCGTCCGCCTCTTTTTGTTCTCAACTAGCGGCCTATTACCAAAAACGGCTATGCGAAACACTATGCCCTTTATGATATGCCCTTTCGTCGCATTGGATAGGCTTGGAACGTTTCATACGCTAAAAACTTGAACAACCAAAAAATGTATAGGGGTCAAAATCTATAAACAAGAAGTAGTATTAAAAAATGGAGCTTAGGTGATGAGGCGAAAGGCTTGATACTTGTATATATGATATGACTATGCATTCTATGGCCTACATACGTCCTACCTGGGTGGTTGCCGGGGTTATGTTAAAGAGCGTTTAGTGCGCGCTTGCACATATCAGCCGTTTAGTATTAATATAATTATTGAACATGATCAAATAAGTTTAAAAAACTGGCCTAAATACAATGATATTTTTAATGTATCTCTTGTAGTTTGCATTTCATTAGGGTGTGAATTCCGGAAAATATTTATCCATACTTTATATTTAAACGAGCATTTAAAATTGCCCGCTAATGGTGCGGTTTCAGTGTCGGCTTAAATACGCATCGCCACGAAATGTATACAAGTAAAGTACCGTAGCGAATCATCAAAATATTTGAATACTCTTTCCACATTTGTTTGGATTGAATTTAACGGCCAATCAACTCCCCATCTCGTCTTTTTACCGTTCCTCCGTATTCAGAGATGATTGCTCGTTAAAATTGGTACAAAAAGCGCCAAATTGTAAAGAAAATTCAATTAGGCAATGCGCGCACTCCCAAGAAATTATTGTTGCTCCGTTATAAAATTAGCAAACATGCGTTAAATTAACGTGAAATTGTAAATAATGAAGTGGCTTTATCATAGAAACGTGTATTTATAGACAAAACAGGCGACTGTCTATGTAATTTGTCAATGTCGGGCGAAGGTGAAGTTTACTAAGGCAGCGTTTACGTGGTATTATTTGGGGCTGAGGCACATTAACGTGACATGTTTTTTTACCCTATATATAGAAAAAAACCTAAAATTTCCTACTGCTCATAATTCCATTCAATGTAAACATCCGTATGTATTATATTTTTATTCGTGTTATAATTATTGAGCTATGTAAAAAAAGCTTTTCATGTATATACTATTTCTTCAAATGTATTATTGATTGTATGCTATTCCAAAACGTAGTCGGTGCTTCGATTTATACGTGAATTTCCTTTGAATTTACTTTAATCCGCTTCAATCAAAATAAAAAGTCTTCTACTAGAAAATCGTATACATTGAGAAATAACACTCCCCGTAGCATTGTGATTTTATCGACATTGACAGTTAAATCTTGTCACCGTCTCAAACCTGTTTTCCACTTCAAAAATCACACATTTTTCTAGCATGAAAGTTTCCATGCTAAGTAAGTTACTGGCTCTTCCTAATCTTCCGGTAAATATTTTATGATTGTACCTCAATTTATTGAATTAGATTCCAGTCGATCATTGGTATTGAGTATCAGGTTGTCCCATTTTTTCCTTACCTTTGCAAAAAATGTATAATCGGTGTTTGTTAACAGTAGTCGTATCATTGATGTTATTTAGTAACGATATTTTCAATCCTAAATTAACAATGGCAGTAGAGATAAAATAATCTCAGTTAAGCTATATTATGCTTTATGAGTTTCAACTCAATCAATGCAATGGGCAGGGATGCCGTTAAATTTAGAAAGTGTCAAATGTGGTTCTAAAAATTTCGTTCCGGAAATTTTGACATGGTTGTTAGTGAGAATATTTGGGCTGCCATCAAATTAGCTCCGAGATTAACGATACAGAAGCTAGTACAAAACCTCACAGACAATTAAAATCTTAGAAAAGATTAATTTGCAAAGTATGGGTATCTCATACATGATCCGAGAAAAACCTCGCGCAGCGAATCTCAATATGCCAATAATTAATGATTTATTTTTGAGTCGAATTGTTACTGAAGATGAGAAATGGATCCTTTACACAAGTAAAAGGCAGTGGTTGGATGCCAATCAACTCCTAATTCCAACCCCGAGGATAGGATTACACACCGATAAGAAACGTTATGTATTTGGTAGGATATGAAGGAAACAATTCATGATGAGTTATTAGATTATAGGCAGACAATTACGACAGACACATAGTGTGCTCAGTCAATTCGCTTAAAAGCGACTTAGACCATAAAAAACCTTTCCTTATAAATTAAAAAAGGGTCATTTTACACCAAGGCAGCGTTCGCCCGCGTGTACCCAAGAAGACGGTAGAAAAATCAATACATTTTCTCCTTTCTCGCCCACCATATTCTTCGGACATGAGTATAATCTATTTAGATCCCTACACGTACCCAATATTTAAAAAAATTATTGCTTTCAAAAATATATTATTTTAAGAATCTGATTTTGAAAAAAATTGATTAACATGTGGAGAATAATTAAAGAAAAAGATGGAGAATATATTATTTAGAAAAAATCACGTTTTTATTTTTAACTCATTTAACCCGCACCTTAAAAAACTTATGGAACAGCCTGATATACATTGGTTAACTCGATATTGGTAAATTCTACAAGAAGGGTAAAGTTTCAGTCCATTTACGTGTATAACAATCAATTTTATGAAAGTCCGCTAAACAATGGCGGAATTACTCATTTTCCAGTGTTGCTTTCAGTGACAATGGTGTTGTCAGATTTCAAAGCATTTCTATATAAATAATGTTGTGCATGATAAGCCTATTTTAGAATACATGTAAAATTATTATGGCAGTTTTTTCGCGGTACGTCATCCAATTATAACAGACGATACTTTGCCATGTACACGTTCACGTGTCCAGTATTCGCCATCGTCCATCGTACGTAACGACTCCTTATTCGAAAGAAATATGTTCCAACTCGATGCCATATCTGTCCGCTTGCTTTCGCCGTCGGTCATGTCACAATTTTTTTGCGCCGTCTGTGTATCTATCGTTCTATCTGGGGTGACTTTAACTTTGGTATAGGTGCGACCGTAATCTAATTGATCACCGTCGCTCCATCTATTCGGTTAACTGAATAAATAAATGATTGGCCGCGTGGGAGTAGCGAGTTTCGATTTCGATCGATTGACCCGCGCGAACCTCGGCCAATTGGCCGACGATTTTGCGAAATTCGCGAGTCCTTGCGCGCTAGGAGGAGGATATATTGCTGTAATTATGGGGGTAGGTTGCGAACGTAGTTGGCGGGTGAGCGGTGGTTGAGTCAGATCTGGGTTTCACGCAGAGGGTGTTTTTGTAGAAGCGACTTAAATATATATGCATATATACAGCCTTGTCCATAATAAATGGGCACCCCAATAAATGTGTTATATCTGAAAAATCGTAAAAATATAAATAAAAAACTAATTAAAGTTCTTTAAAGTGTTTATTTTAAGCTTATTTTTAATATTTAGTAGGCCCGCCCTTAGCTTTAATTTCAGCTGCATACTGTCAACTAATGACATACAGGTGGAGGGAGACAATTTTCTCCATTCCATCTGCAATTTTTCTCTCAATTTTGGATTTGCAATTGTGTTGAGCAACCTTTCCTTTTAATATTGCCCATAAATGCTCTATAGGATTTAGGTTTGGTGTTTGTGTAGGCCATTCTAAAAGCACCAAAACCTTTGACATAAACCAATGGAATCCTACTGGAAATGTTTTCCAGTAGGATTCCATTAAAGTAGATTTCAATATAAACGTCACTATTCACGCTACCCTCCGCAAGTGTACAAGTTTCCTACCCTTGCTACTGTCATGCAACTCCAGACCATAACGCTTCCGCCACAATATTTGACTTTGGGTACTACTCAATCAGCTAGATATTCTTCTCCGACTCTTCGACGCACGTAAAAAACCCTAAAAAAGTATGATTATTAAAAAAAAAATATTGCTTTAAAATTTGTAGAGTAAATTAAGTTTTTAATATATTTTTATATTATAAACCAATATTAGTTTAAATTGAAATCAGACCAAATGACTTTCGCCTAATCTAGGTGTTTTCAGGTTCACTCAAACCTTCGAGTTTTATTTATTTCTGTCGGTTTGTATCGGGCTTTATAATCTGTAAGTTCCACATCATTGAGTCTTCTGCAACATAAGAAAATAACCTAAATGTTCATATTATTAGGAACGAATGATAATGACGTCTGTTCCAAGTCGGAAGCGAAGTGATGGCTCTGTGTCAAAACGACTGTCCAATGCTATTATTCTGAGCGGAAACAGACTATTTGATATTGTCTAGTAGAGATCTCGGTAAGATCGGCAATTATATAATTCTAATGAATATATAATCCGGGGTTCGCTAGCTGTTTGGGGGAGAAATTTTTGCACCGACTATCGTATTATGCACTGACATTTCTGTTAACGGTTTTCTTGTGCTTTTAAACTGTTAAATAAATGTCGGCTCAGATACAAAAATGTTTGTATTACTTGTTGTTGACATTAATAAATCAATCAGTTGCATATAAGCTTTTAGAAAATCCTTGCAAATTATCTATAAACTTAACTTAGCATATGTATAATACATATTGTATATAATATAGCACTTTACGTATTAAATTTTTCCTCAACGTTAATATGGATATTACAAACATATTTATTATACCCACTTTGCCAATTAGAGTGGTACATGTACGTATATTATAATATATTATTGTATTTCATCACTATCTGGCATTTTGTATGCTGCGTCCAAATCATTTGATTAACAATGTGAAATCATTATATACGAGAAAACATGTTCACCATAATTGTTAAGCAATATTCAATATTTTATTTAATTAAATATGTATGCATCAAGAATGAACCTATGTACGAATGTGGTATTTCGCTGCATGCATAACCACCATGCTTCTGTATCATCGACATACCGACTGATGACGAGAAGATAAAATATTGACCGTGGGATCGTCCGACCACTGCTCTCGCATACTCGACTTACACACGTTTCTCATCGTCCATTCAGTTTTCTTTATAAGCACACGCCTGGTTTCGAGTCAATAAACGAACGTTCCGCCGATGGTACTTTTTAACCTTTTAGCGACTGCGGTGTCTATGTGTGTGACTAACGCGATCGTTATTCCACGGACTATCACCTGAGCAAACGCTCGAAAGCATTGTTTTATCAGTTGGTTCAAAGTACATACATCATGTGTGTGTATGTATAATAACTAGTTTGTGAGAGGAGAATCGAATACCTATCTATAAAAGTTATAATCAAAAGTCTCGCTATGATAATCGATCCGGGAAGTCGAAATTTCTGCTGATCGTCTCCGACGTAACCGGAACGATTATGCATTTTTTTTCGAAACGATCGAGGCTAATGCAAAAATGTCGTTTTATATAATATGCCGTTTTGCAATGGTCGGTTCGACTGTAACTGATTGCGAAATAGTTGTGCTGTTGCGATTCACGATGGTATATTATATTTGTATCAAATTTACTGTTCAATTTGTATAATTTACCAGTGCGAGGTTGTTATTGTTATCTCTTATTTCGTGCTCTTGTTATCTTTTTATTTGTGTAACTCAAATATGAAAAGCGCGTGTTTTTGCGCTATTTTAAAACTGGTGAACTATTTTTAAATTATTTGTAACACAGGTGATTCAATTCGAGTTTTATATGTTAGCAGCACTGTAAATCAGAAAGCTGTCAATAATTACGCGTGTTCAAAGTGTACAAATGTTAGTTTGCAACAACACATTTACGTAATGGATCGCTTAACCATCGCTCAAGGCGTTATAATTGTTCTATAGAAATAACAATTATTAACGAACTTTGTATCGAAATTTACGAGAAGATTGTGGTCAATTTCATCGTGCGAATAATTCGCAACGTAGTGAAAAAAATTCAAAAGACTAGAAGCGTCGGAGGTATGATAAGGCCACTATATCATCGTGGCGCCCGTTCAGGCTAGAATATTGCTACTGTTAATGAAAGTGTGGCCGAAGACACGGAATCGTTGATTTCACTTGTTTTTTTTTACGGCTCCCTTTAGTGCATTTTGCACCTGGACTTGCACCTTTACCCGTATAACTCAGATAACACAAGAACTGAAGCCGAAAGACCGTGGATAGCGAATAATTTACGCAGAGCAGGTATTTTTAACGCTAGTTTTTTTTCCATTTCCACCTCTTTGGGTATGTTACTAAGCAGAATTGCCGCATATGGGGTGAAGAAAATTCTCATGTGATTCACGAGAGACTATTAAATGGACAAAAATGATGCGCATTGTGGTCAGGCGGCGTCATTGGGTCTTACTTTTTTAAAAACGATGAAGGTTGGACTGCAACAGTCAACGGTAAGCGCTATAGGGACATGATAACTGTTTATTTTTGGAAATCGAAATCGAAGATATTTCTGTGGAAGACACGTTGTTCCAACAAAACGGCGCAACATGCCACATATAGGATGCAAGGTTGAATGTTTTGCGTGGAAAGTTCCTAGGTCTCATTATTTCACGTTTTGCTGACGTCAACTAGCCACCAAGATCATGCGATTTAACACCGCCGACAAACCCGAAACGTTGGAACACCTAAAAAGTTATTATATATTATATAGGGACAGAATAGCGCAGTCCGTAACGTCTTAGACTAGTAACTCTGAGGTTACGGCTTCGAGCCTTGGCAGCGGTACTCGAATTTTTAATTATTTAAAACTGGCCCCAGCTGTAGTGACATCTATTGATTATAAATTATAATACACATAATAATTAATAATTATTAATACAGATGTCACCATTCACAGAGTCTGGTGGTTAATACTTATAGATATTTACTATGTTTGATTGACTTACTCAGTTGGCACAGATTTATCTCGTTGTAACGCATTGGGCTTACCCCTATCAAGTTACAGCGGAAGATTTAATACAAAAAAATATGATTTTATTTTAGTAATTTGTATTTTTTACCTGTTTTTTTATATAATCTAAATTGAATATGAACGTAAGTTGCATTAGGTCAAAAAAAATATTAGTAGCGCTTTCCTGTTTCATATAATATGTAAAAGTAATAAAATTATTTTATTTTGCTGATATTTGTTAAATATTTAGAATTCAATAAATACTTTTTAAATCAAATATCTGTAATAAATATTACCTTTGGTTAATTTGTACTGTTTTCATATTAGTTGATTTTTTGATTATGTAGTTAATAAAGAATGATACAGCTGGTTGAGTTTGTTAATAATGTTCATATCATATGTAAAGTTTAACCCTTCGATAACCGTTCTTTAATCAATATTATTTTTATATTGCCATATAAATAAGCCTTTTTAATTCGTAACGTGCTATTCTTATCTTGCACACAGTTTTTATTAATATAAACCTGTCCGAGCAGCATGGTGACATCTAAAGGTCGGAAGTTATACACATACAAAATTTGTGTTTATTTTTATAGATACGAGTTTTTGAAATTCGCCTCGCAATCAGTGCAATTTTGAATGTATATTTGCACTACTTCACAGTCTTCAAAATTGTCTCACATTTGGGTTGAATTCTTGAGAGTATATGACTGCTTAGCTGGATCTAATCTGAAAATCGATGTGAAAGTGCTGCTTTTAAGGATCGTCTCGGACGTTTTGGCATGCTCTGTTAATACCTCGTTTACTCCTGAAGGAAGTCCACGTCTCTTCCAATTGGTAGAGGAATCGGTCTTTTTATTATTGTATGATCTTGTTGGACTGCATCTGCGTAGTATAATATAATGTGAAAATCGTTTTATCGGCAACGTGGTACTTCTATGGATTGTAAAATCTTAAAGATGCACGGTACCTGTCCTGTGAAGATATTTTCTTTATTTACATATAATATATACTTTTTTGATGCGAGTTTTGCAATTGTTAATATATACCATTGGATAGATTCGCAATCGTTTATTCAATATAATCGGCAATAAGGTATTTTTTGAAATGTAGGTACAACTTTATACCTATTGGCGCATCCCATCGTATTATGCACCGACCCTTCTGCATTGTTCTGGTAGTACAGTACAGGCGGCCCTCGACTTTCGCACATAATTGGTTCCTGAAAATATGTGCGAATGTTGAATGTACGAAAGTCGAGGGAAGTAAAAAAAATGAAATTGTGTGCATTTTAAAATATTTATTTATCAAGTAAATATAAGATGTTTAAGAGGCGTTTAAGTGGGGTTTGCGGGTGTTTCCTTTGAAAAGTTATCAAGAGGTAACTGTTTTCCAGTTTTCTTTTCTTCATATAGTATTTTATAACATGCTATGTTTTTATTGATCGCCCCACGCACTTGAGATATGCGTTCTCCATTGGGATCACAATCTTTCATAATATTTAAAAATTTGTCAAGGTGCGTGAAGGCTTCATTCATATTTTTCATTGTTAAAGAGTTTTCCTAAATAAACCTGTCTCATCTACATTAAATATTTGGCTAGAGGAATATTCTACATCTTCAATAATTTTGGACAATTAGGAAATAAATTCTTTTGCAGCATCTTTATCCGCATCAACCGATTATCCAGTAAATTTAATATTATGAAAAGAATACCTCATTTTAATATTGTAAAACCAACCGTTACTTGCTTGAAAAACCGTGCTAAAATTTTTTTAATCTATCCTTCTAATCTTTGTGCAAACTAAGAGCTTTTGCTTGAATAATTGAAATACTCAGAGGGACATCTTTTTGATGTTGGTCATCGATCTACGATGACAAAGATTTTCCATTTCATCCATGTTTTTTTTTGCTGTGTTTTTTTGGAAACATATCATTAAAGATTGTGGAAATATATCTTTATTTTCCACAATTTTGAACGTATTCTTTAATTATATTTTTATTTTGCAAAATTGAACATATCGTAGACCTGTTTGTATCATACGAACGTCCGGTTGAAGCAAAAGATTCACCGCTATCAGAATGTTTTTAAAAAAAAAATTAAATTAAATTTTTTTTTTCAAATGTGCGAAATAGGGAATTGTGCGAAAGTCGAACGTTCGAAAGTCGAGGGCCGCCTGTATGAATTGCCTTGTTCTGACGCCGACGAAAAGTCGTTGCGCCTAACTTTGTCAAATTATTTTATTAGATATCACAGATTACCAAACTCCAGTTTCAGTTTAACGTTTTTACAATACTTAATATAACGCATGTCATGTCACAAATGTAGATTTACAATAATACTAATAATTAAACTTGATCCTTGAGTCATATTGCGTCAATTAAAAATTGGCATCAATTGAGTTTTTTTGCAAATGACAATATATGCTTCATAATAATCTTATTAACAGTTATTATGGTGTATATTTATGAATTGCTCATGTACTCTTTTTTATACACGTGCGTTTTCCTGAGCAGAAATTATCGCATCAGATACTCTCCTAGTTCGCGTCCATTATACTATATTATCACTATCGATCGCTTCCGTTCTGTGAAAGCCATGCTTATTTTCACCACCGCGCCTAAACTTTCGTTCAATTATTAAAGCGCTCCATATTTTTAGACCGATTCACTCGCACTTTTCGCGTGTGTCAGCGGCATATCGTAAATGCACACCGGCGCTTAGTCATCGTCTCGCCCGCAACCTTTGATAGTGAACTCGACGTCGAATTCGCAAGGGCAACAACACGCGAATTCAACCCCGGACAAACACGCCCACGTTTCACGTGATTCGTGACTCACACCCGCGCCTTTGCCTCCGGACTTTCGCGGGATCTTGGGCTAATTGTTATTGTCGAACGTAACTTTATATTTTGTGAGAGGGGCGTTCGTATCGAGTTACGTATGCTGTGTTTTCGGTCGATGCAAATTTAACCTTCGCCTCGTTGACTTTGATAACTTCAAATAATCCTTATTAATGTTATATAATGGTTTCGTTCGATAGTGAGTGACTTTCGATTGAGGGGTTAAGACAGGTGGTTGGGTCACTATTGCAATCTAATCAGTTTCATTCAAAATAAGAGTACATTTCGATCCTTAATGTATTCTTAAAATACTATACATATTTATAAAGAATTTATATATTAACAAATATTACTTTAAATAAATGACAGCTACGTAATACTAAATTGACATTTGATAGCACGAGTATGAGTTTCTTAACATCATGGAGGCGACCCAGATTCGGCGCTATACATACATATGATTTTTGGTTTGTCGCAAATTTTGTACATTCACAATATTGCGCAGTAACAATTTTTAACCTTTAGCTCATATTTCGTTATGTATAAAACCAGAATTGGGGAGTTGATTTTGATTTTAGTTTTCTCATCTAGTCAATCAATATTAATCTACAGCAGATCATGAACAACAGTTAGCTTATAGTGTCATTTTCTGTAGCTCTCAACTTGTATAAATTATAAAAAAAATGTGCTATGCTGCCAATTGAACCCCAACATATTCGCTTTGATTAAATTACATTCTCTGCAATGTTACGTCACACCTACTTAAGAAGATGATAGTTCAATAGTAAATTATCTAGAAATATTTTCTATGAGGCACTATATTGCTCGTGTGGATAGATCTTTTTAAATCCAGATGTTTCTATTAATCAAAAAAAATTTGACGTTTTTTCCAATGTAGGTGACTTTAACAAAAGTATATTCGGAGTGGAAGTTCCTGATGTAAGTAAATTAGTACGTGCGTATTCGGGCTTTATATACCCTTGAGAATTGTAAAAATCTATATCCATTCAATTTCCTGATGTTCTGGATAATGCGATGATTCGGGGCGGAAACATGCTCTTTGTTATTTTTTAATAATAAATTAGCTAGTTCGAAGATCGGTTAAATCGGCAGTAATATATGAAATTCAGATCCTAGTACCTTTCCGATGAAAATATTTAGACAACGACCGTGTCTTTTATGTTTGGCACCAACTATCGCATTATAGAGTTCTTTTCGCAAGTGTTTCTTAACTGTTTAATGGATTCCGCTCAATCATTTATATAACGTCGATGAAAAAATAACTTCACCCCTAGCAAATGCACAATTTCTTCGTGATGATCACGGATGGCCTCGACAAAATTATTAAAATTAGTACCACTAGATGTAAACTATAATTATAAGTATAGTCTTTCATGTAAGGAACGATCCAACTTCAATTTCTGAATTTTTAAAAAAAACTCATTTAATGATATCTTTGGATTTTTTTTTTGACGTGTTTCATTAATTATGAAAAATAATATATGCAGCAGCCAATCCTTTTAATGTAATTTTCGTACATGTTGGTAGATGTTGGTTTTTATTAAATTTTTATCTAAAAGTAGACCTATAAAAATTATATCACTTTGTAATTTGAGAATTATTTACAATTTTTTTCATTAATTGTTAATTTGCTAATCATCCATTCACTAATATGGGTCAAATCATTCTGCATATTTCCTTGCATGTCTTTGTATGTTTTAGAATTATATATTAGCACTGTATCGTCAGCATCCAGTTGAATCCTTCCTGTAAGTTTACATAGGGTTAAATCATTTATGTATAGATTAAATAATAAAGGTCCCAAAATAGAACCCTGTAGAATTCCACACTTAACTAACTCACATTCGCTTTGTGTACTTTTATTACAACTGCTTGTTGTCTATTATTAAAATAACTTTTTAATAGATTTAGCTTTGGTCCTATTATTCCAATATGTTTTAATTTCTCTAATAATATGTTATGGTCTACTGTGTCAAAAGGTTTTTTTAAGTCAATAAATAATCATGAAGTTTTATTTTCATCGTTAAGTTGTCTTGTATTTCATTAATTAAATCAAAAGCTGGTTATTTTTATTGTAGTTAAATCTCCATTAATATTTAGAATAAGGTTTTTCTCATTTTTATTTTCCGGAGTATTTTTGTTAATTGTCCTAATATTTTTCCATATTTTATATTGGTTAAACATTTTATTATAGTAATCTACTTTTATTTTTCTCCGATAGCAGTTACAGCATTCTAGCTAGATTTTTTCCGTGTTAAAATAATACTATTTTTAATTATTTTTTGCGCACATTTTGTGAAGGTTCTATTTTTTTTATTGAAATGTATATCGGTCGGCAAGCCGGAATCGGCCTGCGGGCCGTAGATCACCCATATATGCATTTTATATAATTGAATTTTTCTTTTTTTTCAGACTTGGTGCACTGCACGAACGAGCCCAACGTGTCCATTCCTCAATTGGCCAATCTGCTCGTAGAAAGATCTCAGAGCACGAACTGGGTGGTGGTGTATAAAGCGCTCATTACAGTACACCACCTACTAGCATTCGGAAATGAGGTGAGTTAACGTTTTATTTATAGAAACGTTGAAATATTATAGAAAAAAATTTGACATCAAAACAGCACCAATAAAACACGATTAACAATTAGGCCAACGATTAAATATTATACATTGTTGCATGGTAACAGTATCAAATTTCAAAACTCTGGAAAGTGTCGTGATAATTTTATGGTACTATAGGGACTTATTAGCAGCTGTTGTCGGATTAAATTTCTGGTTAGCGATGCTTTTATGTAAATATTATGTTCAAGCCAGATTTATTTTAATATAATAATCGTTTTAAAAATATACAATGTGTACTTTATACAGTGGTACACTTGGCGAGCATTATTGGAGAATTATTATCGACGTATCGCCGATCAATAATATAAATCGTGCTAAAATAAAGAATAAAATATTTCTATGTTTAGCTGATCAATGCGTGACAATCTAATTAGCGTCATTCTGGAAACAACATTTCGGAACACTGCCTTGTGAAACGTCTTACTTATCACTGAAGGGGTGTGGTGTGATATTGCCATTATCGCTCAGCTAATCTTAAACGTCATTTTTTGCGACGTCATAATCTGCTCTTTTCTATGATATCCTGTCTATTTTGTACCTTAAGTGTTCCGTAGATTCTTTGATGGGATAGTTGAAGGTGCTTATGGTCGAGGTTCCTCTTGTTGATTAGAAAAAAATATGGTTTCGATCCGTTCGACCCACTGACATAACCTGGTCCAATTGCGCGGGTCGCGTACTAGCGCCCGCGCTTATCTCAGCGCTCTTGCCAAATTGAACGCGGTCAAAAATAGACTAGCGCTACCAAATACCGACCGTTAGAATGATGATAGTCTCTTGTGTTTTCGGTAAATATCCGCAGGCAAACATTTGTAACAGTATTTGGTAAAATTGTGCCGGAACTACGAAAGCAAAGAAAATATGTTTATTGTAAGATATAGTTGCTACTTTATGACTTGAAAAACTGGACCACTAATTCGATATGCGACTCAATATTGAATTTGGTCTTGCTTGTATGTGTTTTTTTATCAGCGTATTATTATCTCAATTTAATTATTATGATAAATGTAGATATAATTGAAGCTATTAAATAGTAAAATGGGTTGCTTACATTATGTTATTATACGTTTAAGGTTTCTAACCATAAGTGGTATGACTTCGCAGCCAGAAAGACATCGTTAGAAACTAGTATAAATTTATTATATTATATTACATATATTGCGACAAACTATGGGCGAGTATCGTTATTCTTCGAGCAGTAATGGAGAAGCTGGCGGAGGGATGATGTCTAGTGGATGGTCCTCGGAGGTCTTGTAGTTGTGGCAGCGACGGTGCAGTAGAGGTTCGTCTCGTCTCGTATGATCCACTGTCTACCTCTTTTCATTAGAGACCAGCCTTAAGTATCAAATGCTGCAAAGTTCGCCGAGGAATCACAACCACGCAGCGACATTCCAGACAATTTTTGCACCCATTTCTTTGAACAACGAAATATGTCCATGCCTCTAGAAAATGTCATTTCCTTGATGGAGATCCTTTCGAGGTCGAATGGTGTAACGGGAATATTGTAGCTTTACGGTGCTTTTTGTCGTCCGGCGATGTATTATTTCCGTGCCCGTTTCGCAACAAAGAAATACTATTTCAATGCATCGGAGAGTAATTACATGTTATTTATGCGAAACCCTTTTTTTATGGACGTAACGAAAGCTTTTGTGTGGTCCCTTCCTTTACACTATTGTGAAGTTCATCCTTGTTATACCGTAGTTACGGTAATTATTGCGCGAGTTTCAAGAGGAAGAACCTCCCACATACGTATTCGTTTAGTGTAATCGCATTATTTATTTGTCTGAAAAAAGAATTGTGATATTTTGGTTTTAAGTTGTATTGTGCCATTAGTTTATTTTAAAACATGTTAATAAAATAATATTAAATTCATTTTTATATGTTAATATAACGGGCTGTATTGAAGCTAAATTATTATATTGGACAACTCAACTTTCAGCATTGCCTGAAGCCTCATTGCTACATTTTACAGATCTTTAGAAAATTATACTGGATTATTGCGCACACGAAAATTACACAGTAAAAATTCTGTACATAGATGATTGTTTGATTGTCAAATTTTACTTTTGATTCCAACTGCTTTATATTTTTCTCTATTTTTAAGTAAATATTTGTGTAATCATAATGCAAGTGTATCATAATAATGTAAATTACTAATAATATTTTTAAAACATGACTTTTAAATTAAAGTCATATTGACACCTTCGATATATGTATATATACATATAGACATTGTTTTTTTATATATTGATGTTTTCTTAAATATATGTATATTGATGTTTTCTTAAATATATATATATATATTGATCCTTAGTGAATCTCGACTGGGGGCCTCGTCCCAATAGCTCTCATTTTGTATACAAATTTAGTAACACTAACCGGTTTATTGCGCGTTTTTGAGCGCATACTGAGTGAGCAGGTCGCGTTTGTCAGTCCGCGAAGCTGACAATTTATTATTATTTTAATTATTGTTTTTTTTTCATTCTTAATTCCTGTAAATTATGCTTGTATACGAATCTCAAGAGTCGCGTCAAAGCATATACTAAAAAAATATCGCTTTAAACCACCATTTTATGTTCAAATTTATTAATGCGAACCGATTTAGTGTGATTTTTTTAAGTCACGCGGTAACAGGAATGCATACAGAATGAGGAGATACGTGCAGCTAACAATTAAATTAGAGACATCAAATGATGCATACAAAAAAGTTTCGATTATTTGTCTCAAGTTTAAACAGAATTTTTTTTTTATTTCACTATATAAGTTTGCCAATTTTTCATTCATGGAAATTACTGGTTGTTGCGTATAAAAACACCTGACGAATTCAATAGAGCACATGTGCGTCATATTATTATCTTTGTAAATAACAAATTACTGCAAAGACTTTCTATCGAATGGAGTTTCTATCAAAATTGTATGTTGACGGGTACTATTAAATACTATATAGTGTAAACTTTGACTTTAAACAAGTTTATAATATTTAATGGTTCGACCCGAAAACATATAAATCTAAATCATAACAGAAAATCTCAAATAATATACGTTACAAGTTTTTTTTTAAATTCCAATCATATTATTTAATTACATTAAAAACGTTAAAAATACGACTCGCTGGCTTTTACTGCATTAGGGAAATTAAATATAGTACCACTTAGTTAATTTCGTCAAGAGACGTCACTGAAGTAATTATGGATAATGTTTTACGTACCAGGTGTAATAAACAAGATTTTGTAATGCATTTAATAAATTAGGTTTAAATTACATTTTTGCAAATGAGAAATGTGATTAATTATGCACAAATTTTATTCAATATAAATAAATGCCAATATTACTACGATTGAATAATGATGTCTTATGCTTTCACTCGATTGATTTATTATGACGGAACATTATGTAATACGGTGTCACTTTCGAGTGATAGTGCGTAATGCTATATGTATATCATTAAAAAAACTGTATTTATGTTGACAAGTGATATATCTACATATTTTTTTTTCAAAACACCATACATATACCAATGTGTTGTACTCCATCATTTGTCAAATATTTTTTTTTTGTGAATATAAATATATGTAGGGTATTTTTAGGAATGAGATTCAGCCCACTCTGTGGCAAGGGCGCAAAACTTTTCCTAATATCTTCTATTGTTATTGAAGACCGTAAAATCTGGAAATAGATTCTCGCATACACAAATCTTTTGATTGCGTTTTTAATTTATTCATAAATTCATATCCGAATTTTTCGTATGTAAATATCGTAATGCATGGCAAATCCTTATTCTGTTTGTGTACGAGAAACGTAGTCTGTGTTTGTAATGTATTATTTTCTATATTTTTAGAAATGTTTGAGCCTTTCATCTTTGTTTGTTGTAGGGTTGAAGTAGCGATCACAATATTATTATTTATTTGATTTGCGTTTCTTTTTTTATAAAAAAATACCTTTTTCCATCGCAAATAATTTCTTTGGAAATGTTGTTTATAGAAATTGTATTTCAAAACTCACAACACAATAAAGTAAATTTTAATCAATGCGTGTTGTGATTATTCAATTTTTATATATGATGCTATGTAATATAAACGAACAGTTCCATTCTTAAACTGATTGATTATGTTTAATCATCTGCGAGATTATTTTATTTACGCAACTTGTCTAAAGGAGGTAATTACAACACTTGTGAGGTGTTCATTGGAGATCTCTCTTAGCATTTCCCAGAAAAACTTTGATTTATTTTTGTGGTAAATAAATACACAAAAGCTATTGATTTTCCAAGAAAAAGGTATCAATTAAAAAAATATATTTTCACTTAATTTCATTTTTCTATGTACATATATCTTACAACACATCAATAGATTTAAAAATATATAAATACATTATTGCTGCCTCCACACGAACATAGTGGACGCTTTTATGAAAGTAAAATATATAATTCTAGCTACATTAGGTTTTTTTTATATGTACGTTTCGTTTTACATCTAATATAATCTTCTGTCGTTCACCAAAACGGTGACAACTTCTCTCGATGCGGAATTCAAGTAGACGTCGTGTTTGAGAAAGCCTTTGACAAAGTTTGTCATGGGCTATTATTAAAAAAATTGTCGAACCTCGGTTGCTCGGATAATTTAACTCGGTTATGGTGGCCGATTGTCGAAAGAATATTTTACCCCTTCGGGGGCTCCAATCTGGGCCCTCTGCTTTTTGTGTTATTTATTAATGACATAAATACAGCAATTAAAAATTCAAGTTTTCTTCTGTACGCAGATGATTTAAAATTATATAAATACATTCGATCTGTTGTGGACTCCTTCTCTCTACAAAGTGATTTAGACTCTCTGTGGAGATGGGCTTCCGTTAACCGTCTGCCCTTTAGTGTCGGAAAGTGCCATATTGTGTCATTTTCTCGATCCCATTCGCCATCAGCTTATTTCTACCATCTCGGTGGTAACATTTTGACTAGAGAAACTTCCACTAAAGATCTCGAAATCACTTTCGAGAGCAAATGGAGGTTCTCTCTACACATACACGACGTCTGTGATAAATCTTCCAAGATGCTCGGCTTTGTTATGAGGAATGCCTTTCACTTTGACGATCCGTCAGTTATTCGCATCCTTTATGACACCTTAGTTCGTAGCATTCTTGAATCAGGATCTATAATTTGGAATCCCCGAATGGCCAAATATTCCCTTTTAGTGGAAAAAATTAAAAAAAGGTATTTAAGATACCTTTACAAAAGGAGATTTGGTTATTATCCCTACATATATCCCAGCGCCTTTCTTTTAGGAGCGTTGGGATACGACTCGCTGAGTTCTCGCAGAAAGTTGTATGTCGCTGAGCATTTTTTCAAATTACTAAAAGGTGCTGTCGACAATCCAACTATTCTCGAGGAATTCCAGTTTTAGGTTCCGGAATATTTTCGAGAATCCCGATCGCGTCCTCTTTTGATGGCCGTTAGGGCTAGGACGTCCGCACTTGCCGACTCGCCTATAGCTGTGGCCATCCGGCCCCTTAATACGATGGCATTACATATTGACCTGTTTAATGTTAGCTACGAGGAGCTGATATTTTATAAATTTAAAACTTGTTTTCGACCATCGTGGCGCATTGGGGTAACCTGTTAGGCCACGATGGTCTTAATTTAATCTAAAAAAAAAATATTATATTTTAATTGGCCTCGTTTTCGAGTTAATATTTAATATTTCTTTCACTTCTTGTTGAAATTCGAACTAAATCCAGTTATTCCAAAGTTTAAACTCGTGTCAAATTAAACTAGGTTTATTTATGCGGCAGTGCAATAGATTATGAGTAAACTGGCGTGCAAAGAAAAAAATCCTTTTATACGATGAAATAGCTGCGAGCGTTCAGCGCTGAAGCGCTTTGTGAAAATGTATATCTGCAAACTCCTACAGAAGCGATTGTTGACTCCCGTGTACAGGATGTTACACGTAAGATACCTTTAGACGTGTTTAGCGATCAAAGCCAAGCGGGGAGAACATGATCTCACACCGTTGCCTTATTCATTAGCTGGATCGTTAAGCTTTTCGCGTCGGATATCGTTCTTTTTAGTGTGTGTATTCGCGTACTATATGACTACATGTAAAATATGAGTGCAACGGCCTTTCAAAAAACGACTCGAAAGGTCTCTAGGTGAGCTCAGAGGTCGAGAGGTCGCCGGGAGAGCCCGAGTCGCAATTTAGGTGGTATTTATGATACTCCCACGCGAAAAATGATGAGTTATACGTGATGAAAACGAGTCTTTGTTTTAGTGTTGTGAAAGCCTTTTTAATCTTTTTAGCGAGTTAATCGATTATATAATAACTTATTGCATATTGAACATTAATCCGTGAAATGTTCCATAAAATATAACTACGGCGTGTGTTTTTATAATTCAGCCTGAAATTATGTTAAGTCGGTAAGTAGTTGTGCGCGATACGCATCGCGTTCTAGGTTAGATCGTTAAATACGCACTAGAAAAATCGTACTTTATTATCTCAGATTCGGACGTACGTTTGTGCATTAAAAATATATTCCGTTTTAGCAATAAATTCACCGGAAGGACTTAATTGTTTTATTGTTTTAGATAGTTAACTATTCGGAAACGTTGTTACTTTTGCAGCTTTCTTTCAGTCTAACAAACTAAATTATCTAATCGCGCGTGCGGGTAATTAAAAGCTAGTGAGTGCAAAAATGCGTTAGTGGTATAGTAGTTTCTAATGAGGCGTGTTTTAGGGTAGTGACAGATCAAATCTGTGATAAAAATACTGTGCAAATTATGATATTATAAATATTTATATATTTGTGTGTGAGTTTATATGATTTAAGCTATTTTATTGTAAATCCAATAAGCGACATTGGCAGGTTTCATATTCCTTTACCATTGCATATCTGTGATGTACACCGAGTTTACATGTCATCTTACCTATATAAATATGTCGAATAAAAAAGTTCACACATATGTAAATTTTGAACGTGATGAAAGTATATATTCTGTTACTAATCGGGAATCAATTCACTGTATGATTCTACAGAGGACGGAATAGCCGTAATGTCTCAGACTAGTAAATTTGAGGTTGCGGGTTCGAATTTTTATTTATAAAAACTGTGTTTTTATTAAAACCGGCCTTAGCTGGAATGACATTTATTGAATATAAATTATATTACACATTATAATTTATAATAAATTATTAATATAGATATCGTCGATTTCCAAGCTTTTAGTATGGTGGTTAATACATAGTTGTTACTATTCATTATGTCTGATTTATCCAGTTGGTACAGATTTACCCCGTTGTAACGCATTTGGCTTACGGTTGTCAGGTTACAAAAGAATGCTTAAAAAATAACTTTTTATCGAAATTTATATTATATGCTTTTTAAAATATTGAATTCCTTCAATTATGCTATGAATTATATTAATTTAATAATATGTTAATGTAAATAATTTAATTTTAGACACATATCTTTTTATTATACAGATTCTAATGAAATGTAGTTTTAGTTTGAATGGAATTTGCTACAACAATTTTCTCAAGTTTTTATTAAATTTTTACTATAAATCAAAACCAATAATTATCAGAAAAAATCTAACCGTATAACTAATTATTAAAATATGCAATCTAACGTGGATTATCGTGAACCAATTTTCGTTAAAGAATAACTCATTCATTAGAGTTATGTAATCTGTCAGAATTCCGACGAATTATGAACAAACAGTGGTCTTTTTTCAGCCAATTTTTACTGCAACTGTGCCTCTAGGGATTACAATAAGAGGGACAAAACAGTGAATACCGGTATTAACATTATATTTTTATTATAAATTGGCAATAAAAAAACCGAGAGAATAATATCCATTCATTCAAAGTCGAACTGAATGCTTTATATACTAATAATTTTATACTAAATTTATGCTGTAATATATTGTCGAATATTGACACATGCTTGAGAATTTTGAAGATATTGAATCAAGGTATAGTAACTATTGTCAGCATATTATTTTTTTAAGAAATATAATAAACAAACAGTTCAAATTTCGACTTAAGTTGCATATTTCGTGTTTCAAACATAAGGCTTTTAAACAATCTTCCTTACATTCAGGTACTTCTAAAAATATTTTATACGCTGATCCTTTATTGTGTTTATAAAAATACAAGTATTTATAAAAATCAATGAGACGACTGTGTGCAAAAACCTTGTTTACCCATTTATTTTTTCATTTTCATTAATTTGTCGAAAAAAATATTTTTCGGCAAATTTGTCTTCTTTTGGAACAATAAGTCTAGAATATAATTGTCTTTGATCGACCGCTTCTGGATGCCTCCTAAATTTTTATAACTGGAGCCGCAACACCACTCGCTAATTTATTCCAACGAAATTCCTATATTACTATTTTCCAAATAAATCTTATGAGAAAGTAGTGCGTAGAAAATTTAAAATCTGTTTGTTTAAAATACGACATATTTTTTTCTCAAAACAGATTTATGTGTCTTGTTTTAATTATTGCACATTTAATATTTATTTTAAAATTTCTTCTCATATACTTCTACTCATGTTTAAGTAACAAATTTAATTTTAGCTATAAATGTCTATGTAAATATTATATAATACGTAAAAACTGCATATTACATTTTTACATTGATCTTACGCTACTTAAGTTGAGCATTACTTTATTTTCCGCTTCTGCTTCTGTTGTTCTAACCCACGAAGATATCGTTTTCAGCAAATAAAATGTACTGATTTAAGAAGGAAAATAAAAATTTGTACTACCGGTATTTCATTTTGTAATACCGGTAGTTCCGAAGGTCGATTTTTGCCCTGATACCGGTATCAGTACAATATATAGGTTCGTCGATATATTCATTTATATCTGGTTTTTTGACAGAGAAACATGACAATAAAGGTTTGTTGCTTCTATGAATATATTAGAAGCTATATATAAATATTTGCTAAATTTTAGATTACTGTAGTTTGAATTACTCTAGATTAAAATATTACGGTGGTTAAGCATTTAGAAATCTTCAGGAGAAATTGTTCATTTCATGTATGATATATTCATACATATATGAAGACGAAACCCGGTAGATACAGCTTAAAAATATGTATTCAGCTGACTCTTCACGTGTATATATACATAAATATATAATATATATTCAGAATGTGCGGTGACACAAGCGATAAAATGACGAATGAATATTCGCCTAAGGTCGACAGTGAGATGGCATTTTAGATTATTTATTGAGATGCTGGATATGTGTAGATGCGTATGTATATTTGATATTGACGGAAAAATATCCAGATTACAAAAAAAAACAAATATTCTACAGAACCAGCAAGTTAGTCAGGGACGTCATTTGGGAGGGGCAGGTGTTGGCTTTTGCCTCCCCCCCTTGAATTTGGACAGAAAAATGCATGTCATTTAATTAAATACTATGAATCTTCTCGGGTTATCATTCACAGCAAATCTATAAAAACAGTCGAATCTATCCCAAAAATATTTTTTAAAATAGTCATTTCAGTGAAATCATATCGGAATACATTTTCACCGCTATATATATTTTATATTTACATATTTATTATTTATTTACATGCAATGTTTAATGTTACAGTGAATGAGTATTTTTCAGTAAAATAATATTTTCACTAGTGAAGTCCAAATACATTTTCACCAGTAAATATATATTTTTACTAGCGAAAATATCATTTATCTGATAGGCGATAGTAAATTTAATTGCTGCTCTAAAATGTCTATGAAACTCAATTTGACAGCAGAGAAAAGTCTATTTACTGAAAAATACGTCGCAGTGGGAACGCGACGGCGACGGCGCGATTTTATTGTTTTTGACTTCTGAGAAGGGATAATTGTTTTTTGCGCTCTTCTATTGATCAAAATTCTGTTTTTATGTTCCTCATTTAATATGTAATATTATTATAAAAGTCGTAGCGTGAACGCTAGATTACCGAGCGTACCCACTACTACGTTGACGGCATGATTTTATTGCTTTTGACGTGGATTTTGACTTCTGAGAAGAGATAATAGTTTTTTGCGCTCTTCTATTGGTCACAATTCGGTTTAGATATGCTTCATTCGATTATCACTTATTGTAAGTCGTAATATTGATATAAGAATATTATTAAGTTTCCTTTGCGACAGCATGATTTTATTGCTTTTGATGTGGATTCTAAGCTGGGACGTCATTTGGGACGTGGCAGGTGGGGGCATTTGTTCCCCTTGAATTAGGCTAGAAAAATGCATTTCATTTAATGAAATACTATGAATCCTAATGAAATCGAAATATTATAAAGACGATCACTGACTGGCGAATTTAGTCCCCCTGGAAAAGGCTGATATGACGTCTCTGTCGAAAAATGGAATAACAAGATGCTTTATCAGTGTATATACTATGACCGAAATTCGCAGAATTCGTATGTTCAAAACAAAATGTTGGAAAAGCCTACCATTTATTATTGTTTAACAGATGTGGGTCGCAATCGTTTCAAGACGCAAAGATTTTATTTTATCAGTTTAATAATTCGATCGCGGTTAATTAATATCTAATTAATTAATTTATATGAAAATCCACACAAAACAAAGGTCGATGCGCATCCGATCTTTATGTATGCTTATAAATTTCGTTCCAAACTTTATTATCTATTGTATATACAATAAATTCGATAAAATTATATGTTTAAAATGTTCCATCAATTTTGCTGAATTAATTCTTTTCTGATTAAAAAATATGTAAAAATAAATTAAGCATTTTTCTTTTGACACCCTCACTGATCAGTAATTTGCAAATTTGTCGTTTCAAGACGCAAAGATTTTATTTTAATCAATCGATTTTATTGCCTTTGACTTGGATTCTGAACAAGTATTCCTATGAATTAGGCCAACAAATGCACGATATTCAATGAAATACTATGAATCTTAATGAAATTAAAATATTAAAAAAACGACCACTGTCTGGCTGACTTTTTAAAAAAAACCTACACAGAAAAATCTGAAATGACGTCCTTAAAGTAAATCGATAGTACATACATATATATATCGAATGCAGACGAGAGCTTTCAGATATTTCCCGTACCAGACAAATCTCTTAATTAAATTTAATTGTTTTAAAGTGTCAAAAATTAAATTTTTGATGATTTCAAAACCCTTGATCGGTGACACGGGCTTACTTGACCTTTTAAAGATTTGTAGATTAATACTCGTCTGAGGTTGATATATACAGAATCACGATGCATTTACCCGTTTCGATTTTAAATATTACGATAATGATTATTTTGTTAGTAATTTTCGTGTTTTTTCAATATTAAATCAACAATTTTCATACATATTCACATGTACATTGAGTGTACAGCACCGAGTTCGCTGATTTTTTATTGTACGGTCAATGGAAGATTAGGCCAAAAATACGAAAATAATTAACATAAGTAATAGTGAATAATAAGATCATAATTTTAAACTTACCTTAAGTCGTTCTTAAATTATATTGCACAATTAGCTTTTTATGTTGATTTTTCAGGAAACGATTAGAAGATTAACTTTTGATTCATAATGAAAATTTGGTCCATACTACTATCACCAAATTAATTGATTGATATTGTATGAACAATTTTCTTGGATGTCACGTAGGAATGCAGCTATTTTTATCTTATCATATTGTAAACAAAGCGTTTGTCATCACATGCGATGATTCAACAGATACAATTCGACTTCCACTCGCAGATTACGGATTCTACACCTGCTTTAATGATGATTTATGGTTTCAAAGAACCTCGGGCTTATCCAAAATACTAGAACAATATTGACGCATTCTTTCTTCGGTGCAAATCCAACTTCTCGAGACGTCCGCATAAGGTCAACGGCGGCGCTGCGGTTCCGTCGTGAATGGAAGGGTAGGTCGTGAAGGGGGTGGGTTTTCGCTCGGCAGCGGTCGACAATCGTCGGTTTGCGAGCGGCCGATCGATGCCCGCACAGATGCTATGTTTACGTAACCGTTGCCGATGTGTACGTGAGCGAAAACCCCGCTTTACGATCAGCTGTTCGAAGGATGCTCTGAAATCTAGAGCTTTCCTTGCGAAATAGAACTTTTCGATCTTTTGATTAAAATCTGTTTTTACAATTATCCACAGGAAATGTTTCTAGATTAGATAAAAGTATCCTTTTGCACGTGTAAATTATACAATTTTCTTCCGTCTTTCATGTCATTGTTTTGCAATATACAATATATAAATTAGTTTATATATTTAGATTAAAAATATAATGAAAGCGCACATAAACAGGACTTTATGTCACAGCGCAAATTAGGTGTAATAACGCGATACAATAATTAGAACGCTTTAGCATAAACGCTGCTTGCAAGCTATGCTCGTTTTAAGCCGTTCGATTACTTTTATGATAAGGAAGTACATTTACTTATGTTCATGCAATAATTTTAATATACATAATGTAACTTAATAAGTGCTCATTCAAATGCCGAATAGAAAGGATGCCGAAACTACTGGCCCAATTCACACGAATTTAATGATTAAGATGATTTACTTATTACTTTCTCTTTATAATGCAAAGATCGCACAAGAGCTAATTTATGATAAAATGAAAGTATTCGATCACTTTGATTAATTAAAAATCTTTTAAAATTTCTCATGGTCATGCAGTATATTACGTGGTTTCTATGCGTATAAACGAGAGCGCGTTTGTGTGTTACGTATTTAGGTTAATGTCATCAATGAAAGTGTTTTATCTTTAATAATAATTGTTACGATTGCATGTATGTATGTATGTCTATTTTAAAATAATTAAATAAACATTACTGTGATAGAGAATAATTGTGTAGAGCGAGCTCGTTTCAATTTATCGTGGTTGTTTTTAATGTTTAGTACCGAAAAGATAATAAAACTATATGTTGTTTCACTAAGAGAGATTGAGCGCATTTACAAGTATTTATAACAAACTTTTCACACATCGGAGCGTATATCTTATGTATTATATTTTTTTGTTTATGGCACTTTTCTTATCGGATAACAGCCATAAGTGTATTATCAACACAAAGTGTTACCGTGATAGTTTTAATGTTGGCTTTTATTTATAGATGTCTGTTTTTATAAAATACAACAATATTATAAAATAGGTGTTGAAGTATAATCATACTTAATACCTCAACTGCTCGTTTATTATTTATTCCCACTAGAAGCTTCATTTGGCAACCGATGATCTATGCTCATCTATTACAAGCGCTAGATGTCTAAAATCAACGTTTTTCGTAATTAATAAATGACAAGCTAGGTAGTGCGGCAAGTGAAGTATGCGTACCACGCAAGTTGCGAAATTGTGAATGCGCTTTACGTAACCGGATGACCTTGCGTATGTTTTTGTAGTGATGCAATTTCTCTCGCTTAGGCCGCTTTCTTGTGGCCCGTTATTCTCTTTGGATATCAAAAATCACGCCCTATCGCTACCGGTTTGTCTCGAAAGCGAAAAGTTCCCACGCTGAAAATCAAAAACCCCTCTCGGTTTCCGTATGTACACAGCTGTAATTATACATGCATAATCGGCTTTTGAACCGACTTTCTATATTCGTGCTGAAAACACCATTGTTTGTTCAGTTTTGAAGGATTACGTAAAACGCAATGCGTCCATTGTGATTCGTTTCAGGCACACGCTGCTGCTGCAGAACGTGGGATTTTGCACAATTTCGTCCTTGTGTCCCTAAACGCGAATTACTATTGCTTTAGCAAATGAAACGATGTACAAATATTTCTGCCCGATTCGTTACACCGAACAGATAAGATTAAAAAGTGCTGCCTCAAGACTACAGGAGTGTGACAAAATAATTGGACCAGACATTTTTTTCATATTTTGTTTGTTTCTACGCACTTTTATGTAATTTAAAAACTAAAAATAATATTTTTGCACATTTTTAATTTAAAAAATAATATATAGTAACATTAAAAGTACTCTTCAAGGCATACTCGCTGTTATATATATATTTTAGTTTTGGGTAGTTTAACCACACGTTTTCAATGGCTATTTTCAAAATATCTTAATATACATAATATAATGTAATATAAATATTACAAAATTAAATTTTAAGGAACATTGTAATTACATATTAAAAAAAATTATTAGAAAAATAGGTATATTATCCAAAATGAAAAACATGTTAAGTATGGACACAAAAAAAATTACGATAATATCATATTGCCCCATTTTACTTGTTGTGAGACAATATTAGATAAGTTTAATAAATTAGATAAACAAATGTTGTAAAAATTACAAAATATGGCAATGAAAGTAGTCTTAAATAAAAATAGATTCACTAGTTGAAGAAGTATAATTGATAGATTGGAATGGTTAAATGTTAAAGAAATATTAAAGATGAATGTTTTAGTATTTATATATAAGTTAGAAAATAATATAAGTATACAGTTGACCTCCTATAGCGTAAAGATTGGGGCTTTGTTATAAGAATACTACGTTATAGGGAGGACTAGGCAGCCATACAAAATTAAAGGTTAGGTTTTTTCAAAAAATATTTTAATAAGAAATAAATATATACATAGATTTAATACTAGAAATAGACAAAATTTAAGGATAGTTAGGTATAATAAAACGAGTACGGCTAAGAGAATTATGTAGGGAGGTGTGAATTTATATAATAATATTACTAGGACAATCCGCAAAAATAAAACTGTAACGGGCTTCCTAAATAGAATAAAAAAACACCTGCGTGCATTAAGTCTTTTTTATTTCATTTTTATGTTATATATGTATGTTTAGTTAAATTTGTTTGATGATAAAAATTAATAAATAAATAATTCTTTATTGATTTTACTGTGTGGCAGGTAGCTGCATCTTGCATAAATATAGTGTTTTATGAGCTTTTCAATAAAATATGAGTAAAAATATCTAGCCAAAACTTTTTATATTGCTCTTGATTCATCGTTCCTCGAACAAAATTAAGGGGACCCTTGTCACTAATAACCAGTGGCGTACGGTGGGTGTTAATATTGGGTGTGCTATAAAAAATAAAAATAAAAAGTACATTTTTTCATTTTTATTAGCCGAGGTGTTGGCATGCCTAAACTGCCTTACAGCTTTTTCCCATATATAAATAAATAAATAAACATTAAACCTAATCTAAAATATTATTATATAAAAATATCAAATTTCCAATAAACATAAACTTATAATTATTTATATATAAAATCTAATCTTCTTTCTTTAATCATAAATTTTTCTATCACGCTGTCATAAAAAGTGCTCTTCTTTTTAATATCCATAAGGATCCCTTTTTCTATTGAAATCAAGCTAAAGCCACATAGCTTTTCTTGATCTTGGGTACTTCGATAACAATTATTAATTCGTTTCAGAGCAGAAAATGAACGTTCTGCTGAAGCAGTACTGCTTGGAAGAATTAATATTAGTTTGCCTATTTTATCTATTTCCTGAAAACCTGACTCAAGATTATTTGTGTTCATAAATTGTACAAGCTCATGAACAGATTTCTCTGCAAATTTAGGTAAATGATAAAGAACAGCAAGCTCATTTTTTAAACTTATATAATCAAATAATGCTTTATAGAATTGTTGCAGTTTGGTAAGTAATTCATTTGGAAATTTTTCTTTATATTGCTCATATTTTTCTTTCTCCAGAAGGTGAAAATATTCCAATTTGGACATTGAAGAAAAACGGTTTTCAATTTGCTTACATATTTTATTAAATAGTTGGCTAAACGCGTGCTTTTCTTCAACAAGCAAATCATTACTCAGTCTTGGATAATTTTCTTCCGTTACATAAGAATCCCATAATGTTTCATAATTATTTTCCTGTTCATGTCTGAGTTGTTGCAAAATTTCGGTAACTTTCTTACAGCAATATAATATGTCAAAAGATTTGGATTGTAAAATGTTGTATAACACATCAGTTTTTCCAAAAAGGTTTGAAAATATGTGGAGAAGTTTTCTTGTTTCAAAATCTTCCAAAAAGCTAAGAAAACCTCGTGCTTTTATTAGTGTCGGGGTCCCATAGTTCACAATTTTTCACGACGTCTCGAAAAAAGTCCGTAAATTCATTTCTGTATTTTTGCACTGTGATACTTCACCGTGATGTATAATTCCATCTTTTAGGTGTAACAGAAGGAAGTCTTCTACCTACAAACTCTTGTAAAGCATTTATTCGTTTGGAAGATTTCGAAAAGAATGCAGACAATCCATTTAAAGTTTGAAAGAATGATTTGCACACTTTTATATTGGAAAGACCTTGTTGTAATGTTAAATTCAACATATGAGACAAAATTTGCTGAATTTACTTCTTCCTTAATATGATCTTTAATAACATCACCAATCGCTTCAATTATGTCATTCTGTATGGATGGGGAAGTACCACGAAACACCGCTGCAGTATTTAAATGAGTATCCAAAACAGAATCGTATTCTCGAAGTGCATTTAAAAATTCAAGGTAATTTCCTTTGTTTAGTGAATTACAGGATTCATCGTGGCCTCGAAAAGGTTGTTCTTGTTTTCCTAGATATACTACTGTGTCAATCATTCCTTTTAATATTTCTCTATTTTTATGAACTTGTTCATTATGTTGACTTATATTAGCTTTCGAATTGAAGTCAATCATGACTTCAATTCGTTGTTTTCCAAACATTTTGAGAGAAAAAAATGATTGGAACTGCGCTCTTTTGTGTTTTTTCAGTGCCGTTATCATTTGACTAAGGTCAGCATATATACATGGCCAACAGAACAATCTAGATCGAAGTTCGCAGCCTGTTAACCACTCAGTTCGTTCATATGATGAAAATGAAAAATGTCTTGTATATTCACATTTATTGTCTTTATGCTTCATAAATAAATTGGGAAGTGGTGGACGTGGTTTGGCAATTTTGATTATCTTCAATTTAATTTCATAACTTCTTTTTGAAAATAGATTATTTAGAATATCTTCAACAGTATTCTTCATCATTATTGGGGTAAATAAAAAAATATAATCTAGAATAGAAAATTAAATATTGATCATATGTAAATAAGATAATAAACTATTTTACGCCAAAATATAAAAAATGAGTGACCTGTTATTGTGATATAATGTAATAAAAAAGCAGCGACGGACGCAAGAGTTTTTGAAGTTGGCGCACCAAATTCGAGACCAATTTTACTACTGAGCGCTGCCAGCCGACAGATCGACTTCAGCCGTTAAATCTCGGAACAATTTACTTTAGTCGGCGGCCGCGCGCAAGGTCGGCGCGTTATATGTGTTGTTCCAAAACGATCGCTCGCGCGAAAACGTTCAGAGCGAATGACAAATACCAATGCATACTATACACTGCATATTAAAATTTTATAATTTTGCATACTACTGTATGCAAAATGATGTCGCTTTACGGCCTAAATTTTCTAAATTTTTAAATTTATATTTTAGATGGTTTTGCGGGTGTGCGCCGCACACCTAGCACACCCTGAATATACGCCCCTGCTAATAACAGACCATAACATCACTGAACTTAGATATTTTTCAATTCTTTCTTGTACTTAACCATAAGTCGCCTATGCACGTAATCACTTTGCACGATTGTCTCGTTGGAGAAACAAACATACAAAAAAATTACCATGAACATTTATTACGTGAATTGAAAAAAAAAATTAACACATAATTTAAAGGCATACATTAGCAATCTAATCTCGGTGTTGCTTGTCCCATTCGTAACGTTTGTTTTTCACTGTCATTTAAAATAACTGGTACACCCGCCTATTTCGCAATGCAATAGAAACAATTTTTCTGTCCGTCCGAAGGGTCGTTTTGCATTTTCGTCCACATTTGTGCCATTGTGATGTATAGGGTTGCTGTCCTAATGCTAACCTTTTTTTATTCTCATCCCTGACTGATGAGACACTTTGAATTTTTTGGTTATTTCTCGATAAATGTAAGTGTAATTATTATTAAATACTATTTAATTAATCCAGAAATTACGAATTATGAAATTTTTTGATATGGGTGATAGTTTAGAAAGAGATTAGAAAATAAAACGTGGGTATACATATATTCATTATTTTTTTGTTAAAAATCATCGCTTACTTACGTGCATTAAATATTTTAACGCACAACATTTATTTCCTACATTAGTTGCTTGCAAAATATCAAAATATGTAAAATGTTTAAGTGGTCCAATTATTTTGTCACACCTCTGTATATTTTAATTAAATTAAATCCATTCATATATTTTAATAATCACTAATACGAAATTTGGCGCCTTGTTTATGTAAATTAAATGTATATTTTAAAGCTCAATAGTTCATGTTGGTCATGACATGCGTTGATCTTAAAACTCAAAGAATGATTGTGCAAATTTCATGTCGCCGGAGCTCACTGTACGAGAGTTTTTGCTTCTGAAACAAACAGATTTTATGTTTTATTAAAATGGACTATTTTATAATATAATTTTCAATCACTTATAATTTTAACCATATTTTTTTTGGTAATATTAATGTCACTGTGGTGTTGTCATTTGTTAAATGTAATAGGCTATTTTTCTTGTAATAGTAACAGTTACATACTATTAAACATACCAGGAAAATATTTACTGTGCAGTGTTTTCCCATTTTATAATATAGGGAAAGATGAATTAGATTTTTAATATTGTGTTTTATTATTCAATTAGCACAACGTTAGCTTATTAACTTTGATCCATGATATTAGTAAATTTTACATATTTTTTCAAATTGATAATTACTATATTAGTGCTTAAAACATGCATCAAATTGCATGAATTAAATTGATAAAATAACTAAGTTTTGAATGAGGTCAAAGCATTACAAAACAATATGATAATTATTAAATCTTAATCCGAAATCACACACTATTGTTATTGTGTCATAATCAGGAGGAAAACTTAAGTTTTACTAGACAATAATAAGAATAATAATTTGTCATCTTGACAAGATAATTAATTTGTTCGGAATAGCCTATTATAATAATGATTGTATAGAAATAAATGCCTTACGACTATATTAACAATATTTTATTTTATCTTTTCAGCGATTCACACAGTACCTTGCATCGAGTAATTCCAGTTTTCAAGTTAATAATTTCGTCGATAAGAGTGGATTGCAAGGTATTATAAAATTATTCCTTATAAATATTAAATAGTAGTCTAATATATAAAATATCGTAGTGTCATTAATACTTTATTAATTGATAACTTAGTTATTAACATTTGTGCTCTTAACATACTAACGAAGTAATTCTAATTTACATGTGGTGCTGTATGCGCCCGCATTGGTGAGTGTAAACTAACATTTAGCGATAATCTTAATCTAATAAGTATTATAATGAAATTGTTTATTTTCAGGGTATGACATGTCGCCGTTCATCCGGCGCTATGCCAAATACTTGAACGAGAAGGCTCTGTCCTACAGGACGGTAGCTTTCGATTTTTGCAAAGTCAAGAGGGGGTTAGTCTGTCGTTTTTATTTGGCTTTATTTTATTTTATGTAATACTAATGAATGTTTTTGTTTTTTTTTTAGGAAAGAAGAAGGCTCCTTGCGGACGATGAACGCAGAAAAGTTGCTCAAAACTCTGCCGGTGCTCCAATCTCAATTGGATTCATTGTTGGAATTTGATTGCACTTCAAACGACCTCACCAATGGTGTTATCAACATGTGTTTCACGTTGTTGTTCAGAGATTTGATTCGGTTGTTTGCTTGCTACAACGATGGTATTATTAATTTGCTGGAGAAGTATTTCGACATGAACAAGAAGCAGTGTCGCGACGCGCTCGATCTGTATAAAAAGTTCCTCATTCGCATGGATCGCGTCGGAGAATTCCTCAAGGTTTGTTGTGTGTTTTATATATATTTTTTATCCGATAAGATGAATAATGAATTGATGCGCGTTATCAGGTGGCCGAGAACGTCGGCATTGATAAGGGCGAAATTCCAGATCTAACCAAAGCCCCGAGTAGTTTATTAGATGCATTAGAAAGCCACTTAGGCACGCTCGAAGGAAAGAAAGGCTCGGCTGCCAATACGCCGACTCAAACAGCGAGGTATGCATTTATAAATTTATGCTTGATTTATGCTCGAGTATTATGATTTTGTTTGGTTTTACTTGATGTGATTAAAACTTCCTTTTAGATTACACTATTTGAATCGATGTTATAAAATAATAATTTGATAGATTTATTAGTTTTGGTATCAATACGTGAGGCACCAATATGCTCCTTTTTAATACAACTATAAATTATAAATAATAATAATTTTAACTATTAGTTGTTTTTATATTTAAAAATAAAGTCATAAATTTGATCAATTTTCAATATTGTCAATTAATTTTAGGATATGTTTTATATTAAATAATAGCTTTTATCAGTATCGTTATAACAGATTCTAAATTGCTTTTTTTAACATAACTTTTATTTTTATCACATTACTAAATCATTGGCATTTTTGTTTAAAAAAATAATGCTTATTTTATTATTTCTTTGCATCGATTTTGCTATTGATTTTTTATTTTCGCATAGTTGTCTTGATATGTAACAGTAGCACTCTTATTAATTATGTCTTTTTTGTTCTTTTTTCTTTTCTTTATCCACTGACCTCTCTTTATGTAACACCCCAACTTTGTATGCCGATTCCGTATACTAAATTGCAATATTTTTTTTATTTTGAAACGAAAACCCCGTAAATCTATCTCACAATGCATGCACATTGTTTGTCTGATTGGACCGTTGTCGTGTGAATTTTGTTCGCTTCTTGTCGGCACACAATTTCGTTACATAAAAATAATCCTGCTCGTTCCTAATATGTCATAACGTGTTGTTATATTTTTATGCGCCAATTTATTATCAAAAATCGGTTTAATAAATAAGCGCGCAAAAAAATGTGGCAAACGGTATGGGCGCCCTATCCTCTACTGGCAGTTCGTTTGGCAGTGCGGCTGCGTCGACGAGGTTGGATCAGCCTTCTACGAACGGCGGAGGTTTCATAGACGACGTACTCAAGCAGCAGGCTTTAGCTGAAGAAGAAGCCGTGTTGAATCAATATAAGGTACATTGCCATTATTTCAGCATCGATGTTTTAAAAATAATCGTATTCAATGTCATCAATTTTTTATTGTAGTCAAAAGTGCAATCGCCTACAAATTCAGCTGCTGCTATGGCTACAAATCCATTCCTCAGTTCAAATGCACCTCCAGTTCAACAACAGTCTATAGTCGATTTATTCGGATCTCCGCCTCAAAACGATAACTCGTCGCAAGGAGCAAAAGCTTCGGATGACTTATTACAACTCGGCAATCCGTTTGCCGATATGTTTGGAGGTATAGTTATAATGTGATTGCTATTATCGTAAGAATCTAAACATCAGAACCATTTATCATTTCAAATTTTAATACTTTTTAAATTACACATGTGCTTGAATTTCTTCTCGATTGTTTTATTTTAGTTATTGGATAATCTGAGACTTATTGGCATAAACATATCTGAAGTTCTTTTTCTTTGTTCACATTCTTTGTTCTGAACTACCAATTAAATTTTAACTTTCGACAAAATGAGAATTTTTAATCATTTCAATATTCTTATAATTTATAAAATTCGATGCTACAATTTCGTTATATTGTCCAAAATTAATAGTAAATCACTTGATCTTAGGGCTTATTCAAAAACTGTTTTTTAAATTCCAATATTTCCTAAAACTGTTTAACCTGATTTTTGAAGATTTTAAAAAAAAGTTAATATACCAAAAAAATATTTCAGATGAAACTTCGTTTATATAATATAAACGTTGTTACAAAAAAATTAAAATGCTTATATAAAATTGATAACAAAAACAAAACCTCCTCTTTAAGAAATATGTTTTTAAAAATCACAAAACATCCATTAATCGATCACTTAGTGATGATCTAACGAAATTTCCTAAAATAGAAAATACTCTTTGCTGGGTAATAAAGTAGGATGTATTGTTTTCATATCTAAATTTAAATAGAATATCTAAATTTTTTGTTAAAAAGGCACTATTTTTATTTTCGGATACTTCTTATTTTTGAAAATCTAGTCACTATATACCTATTTTTAATAACACCCGTCAAATTGACAGGTTTATACCCATAAATTAAGTGTTAATAATTTGGAACTGATCTTATTTTTTAAAGTTGTCAGTTCATTTGATAAAAATTCGAATATACATTCACTCTAATAAATTTCAATCTCATCATCCAATAGCCTTGTTCGCTAGACGTACTTATCCCAACACTATAAAGTTCCATGATATTAGGATAATAGTGTTCATTCCATATGTGAGAAACACTAATGACATTTAAAGTTAAAATAATACACTCTCTTTATGTTTTACAGCTTTTTATCGTGATTTCTAAACCATCTCGTTTGGCAGTCGAGAATTAGACTTTATTTTCCCTTTTTTACACATACACCTAGTTCTGAAAAAAGGTATTTTTTACGGGACTTGCTAAATTTTTTTTATAAATTCTTCTAATTTGAGAAATTTATGCTTAGCTATTGTCAGACAATACAGTAGATTCCCGGAGAACACGCTCCCTGTGAGTACTACCCTCGAGAACATCTGCGATTTATCCCCAACAACACGATATCACTCCCCGAGAGCACGAACTACATATTGCAAAAAATGTATATGTTAGTGTTTTTAATTATTATTTTTTTAAAAAGAAACTTTCTTGACTATATATCGGAAAAAACGTATTTATCCCATTTTGTATTTTCTAATCCCCCGAGTACATACTCTATCTACCGTGTTATCTGGGATTTAATATTTGAAACCTGATCCCAAGTTGAAAAAAACGGCTTTCGAATGTCGTAAATTTAGCCAAAAAATACAGGTTTTTAAAAACCGACAAGCCCTACTTGATTTCTCTATATTAACATGTGCGCCATTCTGTCTCATGAGTTATTGTGTATTACTTAAATGTTAACAATCAAAAGCTTGCTAATGATATAAAACCATGAATTATAATAGCACTTTAGTCTGAATATATGGCGATTTTTTTTATCCAATTAAAATATTCTAAAAATCTGGAACGAATTATTTTAGGGTTATTGAAAAAATACAAAATCTCCACTATTATTCAGTCATGTACTTAGATTTAGATTTTTTTATGAGTAGTCAAGTTAAATAGGTTGTCTGAAGGTTGTCCCTTAACTATACAGGCGGCCCTCGACTTTCGCACATAATTGGTTCCTGAAAATGTGTGCGAATGTTGAATGTGCGAAAGTCGAAGGAAGTAAAAAAAATTGAAATTGTGTGTATTTTAAAATATTTATTTATCAAGTAAATATAAGATGTTTAAGAGGCGTTTAAGAGACATTTAAGTGGGGTTTGTGGGTGTTTCCTTTGAAAAGTTATCAAGAGTTAACTGTTTTCCACTATTCTTTTTCTTTTCTTCGTATAGTATTTTATAACATGCTATGTTTTATTGATCGCCCCACGCAATTGAGATATGCGTTCTCCATTGGGATCACAATATTCCATAATATTTAAAAAATTGTCAAGGTGCGTGAAGGCTTCATTCATATTTTTCATTGTTAAAGAGTTTTCCAAAATAAACCTGTCTCATTTACATTGAATATTTGGTTAGAGGAATATTCTACATCTTCAATAATTTTTGATAATTAGGAAATAAATTCCTTTGCAGCATCTTTATCCGCATCAGCCGATTCTCCAGTAAATTTAATATTATGAAAAGAATACCTCATTTTAAAATTGTAAAACCAACCGTTACTTGCTTGAAAAACCGTGTTAAAATATTTTTTTAATCTCCTTTCAATCTTTGTGCAAACTAAGAGCTTTTGCTTGAATAATTGAAATACTCAGAGACATCTTGTTGATGTTGGTCATTGATCTACGATGACAAAGGTTTTCCATTTCATCCATTTTTTTTTGCTGTGTTTTTTTGGAAACATATCATTAAAGATTGTGGAAATATATCTTTATTTTCCACACCTTCCAACGTATTCTTTAATTATATTTTTATTTTGCAAAAATGAACATATTGTAGACCTGTTTGTATCATATGAACGTCCGATTGAAACAAAAGATTCACCGCTATCAGAACGTTTTTTAAAAAAAAAAAAAATTGTTTTTTTAAATGTGCGAATTGTGCGAAAGTCGAGAGCCGCCTGTATATGTACTTTATTTCTAAAAGCATTTAATAACTAAAATATAATGTATAAACAATAATGGAATGCTCATCAAATATTGGTATAATATTAGTGAGACTGCGCCTTAATGGTATTTTTCCTAATTAGGCCTAGAAAATTAACTAGAATGTACGCAAATATTCATTGCCTTTGTTGAAAATGTAATTAAATGTCTCATAGCTTCGATTATGAGAATAGAACGTCCGATTGAAGCAAAAGATTCACCGCTATCAGAACGTCTAATAAGTTCCATCTTTGTCTCGATCGTGTGAAGTTTATGAGTCCTTGATTTCTTTTTGTTTGTATCAATACTGAAGTTTTTCCATTTCTCATGTTTATATTTTTTTTTTAATTTTAAATTTAAAAAAATGTTTTTTAAAATGTGCGAAAGTCGAGGTCCGCCTATATCTAGGGTACCTCAAAACAGTGAAAGATCGTTGATCGTACATTTACGGCGATACCGCTCAAAGGTCTTATGAAGTTTAGCCGCTAATGTTTGTTTCTAAAATGTTTTCGACCTATAAAAATACACATTCACTAACATGTATACTAAATATGATAGTGTTGTCTGTTATCAATCATTTTTCATTTATCTAATTATATTTACAGCCTCTCCCGCTCCGATCGCAGCAGCACCCACCGCCGCACAACCGCCATGGATGACCAACAACACAAACGGCTTCGGTTCCAGCAATCACACCCAAGCATCTCAAAACAACACATTTGTGTCAGAGTCAAACTTCAGCAACGTGTTCGGAAACAATGACTCCACAGGTATAAAGCTTACTAATAACACTCACTCGCCGATCCACAGTTATTAATCGCAAATGACGCCTGTTACATTTTAAATATAAAAAAATATTAAATATTAACACCACTTTTTAAAATTAATATATTTTAGACAAATCGCTAAAAATTACACCCGGTGATTGAAAAATCATTTTAGCATGTATTAGTTACCTTACCCTCTCTTTAGAATCTTCATGTCGACATTCGAGCATGCGATTATTATACTGATTTTTTAATATTTATGAATATTAGCAAAAGTTTATTAGCAGTAATCTTTTATCGAGGTATACGTCTTTTATGTGCAAGCAGCTGCTGGATCGCTGGTCAATCCTTTCGCCGGGGATACACTCCCGCTCGGTGGAGGCTCCCCCGCTCGTCCTCCCCCACCGTCCCAGCCCAAATCTGCTCTCGATGATCTCAATGATACAATTCTAATGGCGCTCGGCGGTTCCCCCTCAAAACAACCTCCACAACAACAATCCCTATCAATGTCCTCGCAGCAATTTGGCTCGCCGGCCAAACAGCAACAGCCACTATCACAAATGGGTTTGTGATTTGAACGTCAATGATGATATTGTTGCTATATGCTTGAAGTTTTGGTAGTTTTCATTATTATTACGATTTAAAAAAATAATATATTTAGGATATCAATAGTGCTTTTGCAAAATGCTTGCGCATTTAGAGTTGATTGTGTTATTTATAATAAACGATTTAAACTCTTTGCAAATATCATCATAATATTATTAAAAGCTTATAGTGTTTCTTTGTGTGTGTGTATTTTTTGAATTTGATGAATTTATTTATCTCATCTTGGCCACTTCCATTATAAATTTTTTATATTATATAAATCCCACCTAATAATTTATTGACATATCATACTAATATATGTATAGACTATTAGCGATATAATTATCGTATTAATATAAGCTTCTATTTATTATAGTATTTTTAAAATTCACATACTACCACATTATCAACGTAATCGAGATCAAAAATCAACGTTCACTGTTAGTCCGATGTAAATTTTTATGTTGCTGTTTGGTTTGTTTTTTTTTATTTTGCATTTTTTGCATGCATTTTATTTTAATGTTTGATTTACTTTAGTGGTGTTTAATATACATTTTTCAAATGAACATTAACGCTTTATCGTCGTCTCTTTCTTTCTCCTTCTGGCATATCATTGTTTAAATGTAACAAGCTGTTTCACGGAAACATTTCATTAATTAACCATAACAATTACCATCGGGTAATCTCAATAGTTTTCGCACATCAATCAAGACACTCATTTCCGCGCACGTTTTAATCAAGAGTCATTCAAACCACATTTTACTAGCTTATTAATAATTTTTCATGCTTTGATTCATCATCAAAAAAAAAATGAAAACTACTGGAACATCACTATATATGTATTCGCTTACGATGTAAAGACGAGCAAATTAATATCTCGCACTTGCTCGTCTTTGTCGCAATCGTCACACCGTCATGATTTCTTCTCCTATTCTCACGGAACGGTCGCTCTCGAGATCATTAAAACATCTTTCCTGCTTGGGGATGCAATGTTGAATGTGCTTAAGTCATTGGTCGGGTTGTTGGCGGGTTGGCAGGCTTTGATGGCATGGGAGACGTGCTGCGGCCCGCGGGCGTCGGAGGTGCCGTCGGCGGTGCTCAACCTGTCACTGGTGGTCTTGCAGGGGCGCAGGCGGGGGCGCCGACGCAGCAAACCGGGAAAGTGCTCACTGGCGATCTAGACTCGTCGTTAGCGCTCCTGGCGAACAACCTCACCATCAACAAGAGCGCTCAGCAAGCTGTCAAGTGAGTTTTGAATATTACGTCTGTCCAAATTCATAGATTACCGTTTATTGTCTGATCGGAATCATTTAACCTCTTCCCTGACACAATTAGAGTGAAAGATTATTTTATAACAAGCTATTTATTATCAACGTTATGTCTAGAATATTGGAAACGTTACATTACGTTTTTCTTTTTAACATTAATGCAATACACTACTGTGCAAGATTTTGAAGTTTTTCTTTATTTATTATTTAATTTGATGTGCCTTAACCGTTTGAATGCCGTAAGGATGCTGGTGTCCACTTATAAATGAATGCTGCGACGACATGGGTGTCCATTTTTAGTTTTGTATTTTTTTTTGTGTATTTACTGAATTCTTGTAGAAAGTTGTATGTCGTTAAGCGTTTCTTTAAATTACAAAAAAAAAAACAAAAAAAATTAAAACAATTGCGTCAAAAGGGAACAAAAATTTGGACACGTAGTTAATTTACGCATTCAGAAAGTTAAATGCCGTTAAAATTAAAATGACGCATTAGTGAGTCAGCGGCTCACAATGTGCTAAATTTAAAATACGGTTTTGATTTTGTATTTTATTTGTAATATAAAAACCGTTAAAATTAAAATGACGCATAAGTGAGTCAGCGGCTCATAATGTGTTAAATTTAAAATATGGTTTTGATTTTATATTTTATTTGTAATATAAATAGGGGCGTGCAGTGGAATTCTCCGAAAAATACTGCAAAATCTGGCGCAGTAGGCTGGAGTCCTCAACCCATGGCTGCAACGACAGGCGCCGGCTATAGACCCATGGTAAGAACATCCTTTATTTTATTACTATTACTATATACACAGACCACGTCTAAACTCTGCGATTGGAAGAAAGACATAATTGATCATATAATATACAATATTACACTTTGAGCATGTATATTTCTTGTTATTTATAAATATCAGCTTTCTTCCAATTGTATCGCTTTCAATATTTAATTCGTATTGTGTTGTTATTTACTTTATAATAGAGTTTTATCTTGCATCTATTTTTGACGTTGTTCGGAAAATAGTGCTTGTGATATTGATATTCTAAATCGAGTACTATTTTACGAACAACTTAATCAAGTCAATTTAAATTCACTGAAAATTGATTGCAATATTAATTACTGTTTCAGTGTACATACATATATTATATTTAATTTCACTAGTTGAGCAAACAAATGTATTATACATTCATAACCCACAAACTATCTAACATAGGAATCGCAATAATATAAGTTATTGTAATTTCTGCTACCTGTGCAATTATGCATGCATGAACACAAAACACAAACCCACACACCGTTAGATTTCGATCGTGAGCTATATATTATATATTTTATATAATATATTCCTGCTTGTTATATTATACATATCATTATGTGTTACGTATTTTAAATGCTCAGTCATTGTCGCTCATAGTACTTTTCGTATAGGCGAGAGCAAACTGTACGTGCTGTTATCATTGAATGCATGCGCATTTTGTTTTTTTATGTTTTTACAGGGCCAAGGCATGCAGTTACCCTCTATGTCCCATACATTCCATAACCAACACATATTTAACATGGTAAGTCGGAAAATATAAGAATATATACCTAAAAAGTTATTATAAACGGAAAGGAACGATGTATGTCCGTAAATAATTTGAAGACTATTAGCTACTTCATTTCTTCAACGATCGACGGTGTCTATTTTTCTATCTAAAACCCTCAACTCAATGCACTTTCGGTATATATATATGAGAATCGTTTAAAATATGTTTTGGAATGTACTGTTTTTATTTATCATTTGGCTTTGAACGTAGATCACGTATGTAGTATTTTAAAGAAGCATAGAATCGAGCATCCATCTCTCCCGTAAATAGTTTTAATCAATATTGTATATAAATATTAAATTTAGTATATAGCACTTCTTTGGTTTTTATTATTATTATTATTATGAAAGCATGCTACGACGTCGTCGAATTGCCGTTTCTTTAACATTCATATTGTAATATATAAAATTATCTCTTTTCCTGCACATCTAAACTAATCAACTCGTGTCTTATCTATCGTTTTTTGTGGTGACGGATATATTGGGACAGCAGCAGCCTCAGCAGCCGCCGAGTGGGACGCCGTTACTCGGGAACGCGCCCGCTCGTCCGCCACCCCCCGCCGCAACACAGCCTACCGTCCCGTTAGATCCTTTCGGGGCTCTGTAGGGTATGACACGCTTTCCATTAATTATACCTTTCGAGTCTTTTGACCTTCCGTGTTATATATACTATATATATTGTACCTAGTTATGCAGAAAGCGCGGATTTCGTTACATTTTAGATAATTTGTAGAAAGTTCTGCATGATTACGTTCAATTGAACATTTTTGGTGAAGGGTTATCTTATTTTGTAAATAGTAACGTCACTTTGCTAACATCACCGTATAGTAGATATATTATTAGAGCATGTTTTCGATTGAATGAAACATTTTAACATACTGATTTGTATATTTCAGGATATTAAATGGAACTAAGTGTATATATCCAAGATCATCATTGTTGCATCGTCGTCGGCCGAATTTTATTGCTAGGAATTCAATTCACAACTATTTATTGATATTTTTTTAACAAACGTATCATGGATTAGCAAAATTATGTAATACGATTTTGTGTAGGGAATGTGTTTTATGATTTTTTTATGTATTGCATGCACGCGGAGCTCCGAGGCGAACGTAGAACTGTGTTTTTCCTATATAAATTAATACGACAATGAAAGAATCGCCTCGGACCGTCTGCGATTCCTCAAGGAGGGACGTACGTACATCTCACTGATGAATCATTATATATTTTTAATATTAAGAAATGGTGATACGAAATTTGTAAATTTTTGTTTTGTTATTATTATTATTACGTAATAATTTCTATGTATAGGATATTTTTTAAGTTATATATTATTTAATATGTCAGTTTTATTAGATAATTGAAGATATGCATTATATATATAATAAAGTATATATTTATATATATTCATCATGGAATTGCTAAATCAATCATTAATTAGGTGGATTCGTTTCCGTTATCGCTTGTTCGATCGTTTTAACATTGCAGGTTTTTTAAATATGTCCCGTTGACGAGAATCTGGGAGTCTTCCGAGCGGCAAATCGCCGTCTAGTCTCGTGTTCTAAGTTGGGGACGATTACTCTATCTATTATATTTAAAAAGTATATACTAGCTACCCTCGCCATCGCTGTATACATTATTTTTATAATTTATCAATCTCCCGTCCAGTGTTTTATATGATACATACCGCTCTCCGACGTAGTCTATCGCAGAACCTCCCTTAGCAACGTGGACATTTCTAGACCGATTTATTGTCTTCGAATTAAATTATCATCATCGCTTTTAGCCTGACTTTATAGTGATCGCGTTTCACTTGAGATTATTTGGAGTCGTCTCTGATATTATCGAGGTAGTAATATTCCATTAGCTTATTTTATTGAATGTTTATAAATGAAAATCAATGTAATAATATTATTATGATAAATCGTGATAGCAATATTGCTCTATTTACATTACCTATATATGTATGTCTGTACATGCGTACGTATTGTATATTTATTTCGCTTATTACTATGTACAAAAATCGTTTTAGTACGATTGTGATGATGTTGTTTTTCATAAGTCACCATTAGACTAATATTTTTTGTCGTGCAATTGATGAGAAAATCCTTTTCTTTTATAGTGTGCACGATCTCTGTGCATTTTTAGTATTGAGATTTGTTTATTTAAAACGTTTCCTTGTCGACTTTTATTGTTAATTTTATATAAACAAAGAGAGGTAGCGCCGTTGTGTTAAAAGTGACGAACGGGTGATATGTCAGCGAAAAGCGCACGGACAGCGGTGATTTTTGACATGTCCTGTATAGTCGATGAATATTATTTTTTTAAGATACAGAGTAATTTTTTTCGACTGGATAATATATTAAATATACAATATATTATTTTTGAAATTGTATTATACAGTTTAAACGTAAGGTTATTAAATATATACATACTTATAAATATTTAGCACCGTTTCTTAGATATTAGATCGAATCGTCTCCGATCGCAGAGGTCTTTCGTAAATATTGCAAATTGAAGAACATTAAATGTAAAAGAATAAATATATATTATATATATACACATTAAAAATATAAATGTTTTAAAATTGTCAAAAAAAAAGTTAAAGCGCGTTATATATGATATCGAAGAGAAATTTATCTAACAATAATAATTGCTGTTATGAAAATATATATATACAAGAAAAACTTATGTTACGTTAAGACAATACAATGTAAGTAGCGTTAGCAGATATACAACGAAATAATAATTATACCGTTGGATTTATATAACTTCCGAAGCGATATAGTGAAACTTTAAAACGATCCTATTCGACGGATAATTGTCTTTTTGTTGTGTATGTGTACATAATATATAAAAGTATTGTACCTATGTATGTATGTGTGTGGACATATATTCATACGCTTGAGCAAAATACAAATGTCTAGGGAACAATATATAGCGTTGCGTGGATTGTTCGCGCATGTCCTGTTCTGTATAGAAATGTGCTAATTGAAAGAAAAAAAAAACACTTGTAAAATTTACTTATGATCAACGTCAAATAAATGTAGTTGACATATTTAAATTTTTGTTTTATTTCGGGATAAAAAAAATACACACAAACATTGGTCCTTACGTATATTTTCAAAATTTAATAATATAATAATACATCATACTTTCTATTCATAAGTTTTGCAACAGTTTTTAATTTTCCACGTCTACTTTCCGTTTATAACTACTGATTTATTTTTTTCCAACAATTTACATTGTAAATTAATTAACTGCACGAGTGTGTATGTATACATTTACCTCTACAACTATGACTTGTTCAATTTTAATAATTCAAAATATGAGCAGCGTTTACGTTCGCGAAGCACCATTATTCACCGTTATTGAATTACTCTTTTCAATTATACAAGCATACAAACAAATGAATATATATATATATACATCAAGAATCTATATATTTTTTGGCACAGTTGTTTTTCAATGGAAATGTATTTTGTATTTTTATAATAAGAAAAACAAATCGCATACTTGTTAATAATTGATTATTAAAATTAAATATAAAACATATTTACAATAATAATGAAACATTTTGCATTATGATAACAGATATAAATAATAATTATTGATTATTTAAACATACCATATATGTGATATGATAAAGATATGTTTTTAATAAAAAAAAATATTTAGGTTATATATTATATATATTACGATTGAAAGGAATTCAAAATAATTAAACAAGATTTGCCCATTCAATAACTGATATAATAAAAGTAAATTTAATGAAAATATATAAATATATGGTACATAAATATATACATATTTATATACTATGCGTAGTACGAAGGTTAAAAAACGTTCAATTTATTTTTTAACATTTTAACAGCTTATGAATATTTTTTTATTTATCTTTTTTTAGAAAAAATATAAAATTAAATATATTCAATAAAAACAATGACTGAATATAGCTGCAAATGTATAAATATATATTTACAAAATAAAATCATAAACATATAAAGAAGAAAATTTTTTTATAAACATCATTTTTCGATCTATTGTTCGATGTTGAAGATGAAGACGATGAATATTTACAAAACTGCAACAACAAAGACAATTGACAATTTTTCGATGATACGATATAAAACATTCGCGTATACAATTTCAGAGGTAGTCAGTATCCAGGAATCTATATTATCTTTTCGATTTGATATATTACTCGGAAACATATAAAATAAAATTTCCCAATTCTCATACAAATAATGTATAATATTATATAAATACAATGAAGCAGTTTTCAATATATGTATGTATAAATAACAACAATTATAAAAACAATTGGCTTGCAGTTGCGTATGACTGGAAATAATATTACAACCGTACATAAAACACTAATGTCCTATCGGTTCGACGTAATTGGCCGGATAAAGACCTACACGTCCGTCTTTACGACCTTTGCACCAGCCCTGTTCGTCTTCGTCTTCTAACTTTTCGAATAATTCGCCTAAAACAAACAGTCGATATATTGCAAAATTGATCAATTTAACGAGGATTATTAAAGAATTGAACCTTGTCTAAAACTGAGTTCGTCGCTTTCGGCTCCTTGGTAATCGTACAACGCGCGCACCGGAACGCCGGGTTCGCCGTTATCGGTTAACGGTTCTACGTTTCCGTCTACCCCGTCTTCGTCCCATTCTTCTTCGTCGAAAGGATTCTCCTTACTGTCGTTGGGGTTTGCCTTTGCCGCCCCCGCTGCGGTGGCAGCTCCTGCTGTTGAATTTGTTGGTGATGTGGCGGTCGGTTTAGGACCGGTTCCATTACTGAAATACAAATCGTTAATACTCTCATATAAAAAATATGTATTATAAATTATTAAAATCGTACGTTATTGTTTTTTGAGGCGACGATATCATCGGCTTTTTATCTGGAGCCGATGTCGACGAAGAGTCGTTCTTCTCAATTTTTTCTTTATTATTTGTTAACGTTCCGGTCACTGAAGGCGCTTTCGAAGCTTTGTTGTTAATTGGCGGTAATTCCTAAAATGAAATATTAAATTATTTAAAATTCAACCGATATGTAAGGCACGAATCATTTACATGTTAAAATAACGATTAGAAATATTCAATAAAATAAAATTTAATGAATCAAACCTTGTTATTTTTTCTTAACGTGTAGACACCGATATCTTGTGTACTCTATGAATGCAGAACAACATGCGATTGAAATAAAAATAAAAACAAGCAAAATTAAATTATGTTAATATGCTATAAAAAAATAATTATTACAGTAAAACATTCTAATTCGGCTTTTTTTATAAATGCATTAAATCAAATCAAATTTAACAAAAAATTCTTGGTCAAATAATATAAAAAATATTGAGATCCTAATTTAAAAGAAGGAACTACTTTTTATATTTGTCATAATATTATGAGAATGTTGATTCCTTTTTTAGATTAGTTTCATATAAACTATTTGGACTGTTTATATTTATTAATTTTACGGATATTCAAAATAAAAACATTGATTATTATACGAAGACCCAGAATATAAGTAAACTAAATAGAAGACTTACACTACTGAAAATATTTCAATGTCAACAGTTCAACATCGGATTAAGAGAAGTGAAACTCTGCTACTACATATTAAAAATAAGAAGCGGTACGACTGTGCCAAAAGACATCGAAATTAAAATTTAGAATGTATCAACAAAATGGACAGTATAGCAGTGTTCTTTTTGAGCAGCGGAAACTAGCAAGCTCATAAAAATTTATGGTATTTCAAAGAAGAACAATTTTAGAAAAGACTAAAAAATATTAATTGGGTCCTTTTAGATCTTTTGAAGAATAAAAGCCTATAAAACTAACTGCTTTATTTATTTCTAATTTTTTTAAGAACACGCTTGTTTCTTCATCAGCATGATGCGCGTACCAATCGCATTTTAAATCGCAGATCAGAAAGAATTTTGTGAAAGGACCTGAACAAAAGATGCTGTTCCCAAGGATTTTTTCATTTGCGGAAGTCGGAATTGAAAATTATTAGAATCCCGTGAATTTTATGATTTTGAAAATATCACACAAAAATTTTTTTGAAACGAATCCCGTGATCCGCCATTAGGTGACGATAATACTATTGGAATGCGCCGGCAGGTACCTTAACAAGAGAAGTCTAAAAATTATATCATCGCCGTTTTAAGCAAAGAAAATTTTAACTATATATTTAATAGACAATAAGCAAATAGTCTGTTTCCACCCAGAATCATGGTATTGGCCAGACAATCGTAAGTAATAGAGAAAAGGACTGTCCTGAATTTTTGAATTCGCTGGTATATTTACTCTTTAAGAGTTACCAGCAGATTCAAAAATAATTTATAATTAAAAACATTAAAACCACAAAACAAAATATGAAAAATAAATCAAAAACCTTTTTACTGATAGTGTATATATTAAAAAAAGGCAATTTTAAATATAGTACATTGTTTGTAAGATTCCTTATTAAGTAATAGACATTAAATGTTGTCGTATGTTTAGAATAATTGTAATTTTATGACGTCACGCATTAGTTTATGAAAACTGAAATTAAAAACATTGTATAAGGTCAAAAATGTATCTAAATTAAATTTTATATATATATTTTTTATCATTTATATTCTATGAAGTATTTTTTTAATAATATTTTATCACAGTAAAATTGGAACCAAAGCGACGAATTAGATAAGTTTTATTGTATCATCAGTAAGAACGCTGAAAATAATAGAATAAAAAATAAAAATTACATGTAAGTCTTCGCCGACCGGCCGCTGGTTGATGAGCGTTATTGGCCCCGCGGGGATGCTTTCCTTGGACTTGCCTTTAGCAATTTCTCTAAACTCCTCCGTGTATTCCTATTGACGTGTCAGTCGGCATTCCAACGGTTGTTATACAAAACGCATCAAGGCAACACACGAGCATTATTTAATCAGAAGTAGTTGCACGTGCACAAACCAATGAAAATGTGGATGATGGAAATAAATGAAAAGAAAAAAAAACAAACAACAAAATTAATAACAATGCTATACATAAAAACAAAAATTATAAAATAAATAACAATTATAATAAATCGTCGATATTCCGTAATAAGAGAATCGTGGTTGGTGGTAAATGGTGATTGGATGATCTACTGACATAAGTGCAGCACCCTTGTGTATAGTTTGGGGGTAGCGGTGGTAAGACCGTTTGTATTTTTTTTAAATTGCTGCATTGTGGAAGCGCCGTTTAAACGTATCCATGATATAGCCAAATTTTGTGTACCAAAAATCCACTATCCACTCCGGCCGATATGGTGCCGATCGAAGGCGCCACCCTCGTCGCCCATGGCCTCTCGCTGTTCGCTGATACGCGACGTCTCATTTTAGGAAGGGACAAGAATGGTAAAGCATAGCGCGTTTCTTCGATGGCGTTACGGGTAGACGCCGGTAGATTTTTCAAGCTCGAGAAACACCCTGCGAGACATTCCTTTCTTCGCTTATGCGACACATCGTCACCATCATCATCATCATCATCATGATCACCATTGTCGTCGTTAATCGACGGTATCTTTGAAAATCATTCATTAATGTTATCAATGTTTTATTCATTTAACGTTCAAGTGCGTCTACCAACTTAATATATAAATATTGGGTTAAATTGTATGAAATATGCTTATATAAGATTCATTTATGTTATATTCTTAATACATTTTTAAAGTTGTTTGATTTTATCAATATTTTTACGATAATTAATCAGTGTATATATAATAAAAATCATTATGATAATATTATTATATCACGAAGGTGAGTCAAAGGTGGTTCAAAACTATTCCTCTGTAATTTGGCAGTGCCCGAAAAGAGGCATGTAATACGAAGGCATAGCAGTAGTTTAAAATATCTGCATCAATTTCTGAAACGTATAACTCATATAAAAATTCATTGACGATTTAAAGTTCAGTGTAGTGATGCATATGTGTCACTCAAGCAAGTGTACTTCCGGATATGAGTCTTTGATTAGAATGGCTTTTTACGGGAAAGATTAAGGGTAAACACAATTTCAAATATGACAACGGTTGAAACGATTCAAATATTTCATTTGATTCTTATATCGCAAAGATTTCATACGCACCAACCCAATAAAAAAAAAAAAAAACGGAACACGACGATGCTCGACTATGTGCAAATCATGCATAGCACACACACATAAACATTATAAAACAACAAAGAACATCGCTATTCAGAGCAATATGAGCATACCTCAAATTGCGGCCACTGCATGGCCATATTAACGCCGTGGTTGTTGGACCACCATTTGAGATCTTTCTGATGGTCCGCGTTGTTCACCGTATGATGGAATTCTTCATATATTTGCGGTAGGCTGCAACACGCAAAAACGTTAAATACGCACGTCCGAAGATGAAGCTTATCGCATACTATCGAACACTCACACTGGATCTTGACTAACGTTTAGGCATTTGTGTATGGAGAACATTATTTGCTTGAAGAACGAAAGCCTCTGGGCTTCCATGGCTTGGCATCTGTCGAACACGACGGTCATGTCCTCCATGTAACGCGAGTTGTAAGCGTCTATTTCTTTCAGGGCGGCTTCGTATTTTTCTCGCCAGCGAGCGACGTCTTCTTTGCTCTTGGAGACTCTCTCTTGCATTTTTTTCAACTGAAACCGTAGTGATTCATTTTAATGCGAATGATATATGAAATTGTATAAAACACAAACATGTGCTGCTAATGAATGCGTAATGTTATATGATATTTGTGGTGATAAACGTTAAAAACGGTAGTCACAGTGATAAGTGTATGATGTGTTAGTAGTGTATTGAATGTTATTGGTGATAATTTTATTTATGATTAGTGATAAAGCAAAAACATTACACATCACCATAAAAAGCCATGCAATTCTTACCGAGGCGGAGCGCTGCAATGCCGCCGCGTAGACAGTGAAACCAAAAAATGAAAAAAGAAAACCAACCGACATAATATAATAGTGTTCTAAACATATACGTATATATGTACATATAAATATAGTAATGAATGTGAACACATTGATAAGTCAAAATATTTCAGGGTCAAAGAAATCGATAATAATACACAAGACATTGGAAACGTCTTACTAAAAACTTCTGAATGGAACACTAGCGATAAGATATATTGTATGGTACACTCTACAGCAGTGAGCATCACATCTTTTACTTTTTATACAAAACACACAGACACTGGAGCTAACACAAAGATACGGTAGGTACTGTGATATTACATATGTATTATTTTTTTTGTGCGAAATGGGCCGAAATATTTATTTTTATAGTCGGATGTAACACAGACGAAAAACATTGAAATGAACATTGCTGCTTCAACAAGAGAAGCGAGAATGTATCGCTTCTCCTTCGCATTCACAAAAAGAATGCCGATGCACTAATGCAGTACGAATTTTTTAATGTGTCACAGCAAACTGTCACTCACAATTTTTCATAGCGACTTTTTAAAAATTGAAAATGTACTACCAATCTTCTTCTTTTACGTCATTAGAAAGTGATAGTATTGTTGGAACGAAACCAAATAAAAGTGACTTCCAACTTAACCGTGATTTTATTTTGAATTTATATTTTTTAATTGTATTTTAAAATATGTATATTTTTTATGTATGTAAATTTAAATCTATTATATATGTATATAATTTATATCACTATTTAACAAAAATATTTTATTAATTTTTTAAATGTTTTTAATTGTATTTTTTAAATAATATATCATATGTTTAAAATTGTTATCAACTTCTGCTAAACTCTCCAAAATATGCTGCAGTTTCCCGATAATAACTGTTATTGCAGCGCAGGTAGAAACAAAAACAACACACAATCGTATTTTCGTGCGACGTATACAACTTTATTCTTGTGACTCGGCTCTGTCTTTAGGTTTGTAGCTCTATTATATTCGGAGGTATTTATATTATATATACCAAAACTGTAATTGTGAAAGCATTGAACATATACATATGTGAGCAAAGATGAGAAATTCACTAAACCCCACTGCGATTTATTTTCTTGCTTTAGTCAATATTAATTGGCAATTCGCCGTGATAATAAATAAATCGTAAGGTCAGACGCCCAATTTGACAAAAATTGACTTGAGAGTTGAATGTTTCGCTCGTGGTTAATTGTATATGCTGAGAGATGAAAATAATTCAACAAAGCGCTAAGCTTAAGTTATCTATAAAAATACATATATTTTATTAAAATAACAAAATATCACAGTTCCTCGGAATATTAACATACGTGAAAACTTCATAAAGAGATATATCGGATCCTTAGTGCTCAGTACTCATATATTTCGACGTTTAGAGCAATGACTGTTACTATTATTATTATTTATTTATTGCAAATATTCCGATGCAATAATGTACTACAACCGCGTCAACACAATCAACAACTACTAAGCAAGTAGTGAGAAATCAGACTGAAAACAAAATCTGTAAGCTTACAATCGATATATGTAACTATGCACAGCCTATTTAACAAGATATTCATCCGCGAGATTAAGAAAATTTAGGAAAACCTAATCTGTGATGACGGATAGGAATTATTAACTTAGACTTAACGTATATATTATATTATATTTATGTATAAATCTCTAAGTTTTTAGCTTTTTTAATTATTTTAAATTAAGAAAAAAATTGTGCATCACCACCTCATAAACCGCCACTAGTTAGGTTACTCTTATAATTTCTCACTATTGTTATTTAATGCATCCCATTTAAATGATAGATAAGAATGTTAGTTTGTTTAAACGTATTATAGGATGTTATTAGTAACCCTATAGATTTTAAATATAATTTTTCTTTGACAAAATATATATCGAAAAACATATTTTTTAAATTAAAAATATATTTAATATCTTATAGATAATTGCCAAAGTTAAAAACAATCAATATTGACTTATCAACGTATTCACACCACCGTATCTGTAAAATACACAATGTATCAATAAATATATACAAAGAAAACTTGTCTTTGCGGAAAACACGCTAACACACTTCACAGGGCACTTATGAAATCAAAAATTCATTCACTATTGATCATGTTCATTAAAAAAAAACTAAGGCAATATAAGATTGACATTATTTTATAAGGAACGATACTTTTTCACCCCCGCTAGAGAACGAACAGGTGTTCCGAAACGGAATTCAGTCGAAGCAGTCAAATATTAATGTAACACAAAACGAACCGAGCACGTCCCAAATAAATATATCATAATCGACCTAAAACCGATTCACAGAATCACAATAGCGACATAACTCAAAACCTTCGATGTAAAATATAGAAGCGCAACACCATAATGCCGAATGCAAAAGTGAAACCCTCTCACCGTTTTTTTATATATCCATTAATATATCAAAATAAATAATTAGTTCACCTGGTCTTGACTCATGGACGTGTCTCCGGTAGCGTTCTTTTCTTGGTTAATGGCCGTTCTTTGCTGCTTGCACGCGGAGTGGTATTCCGTCCGCGCTCTATCCACCCTCTGCAGGAGTTTGTACCAGGGCTTCTGTGCTTTTTTGAACGCCTCCTCCATCTCTTTGCGTTCTTTGATTTGGATCATGGACTGTAAGTTTAAATATATAAATAAAATGTTATGCAACGTTGCGCCGCTTTGCAATTATGACAATTGGTCGTTGACGTAAAAGTGCTGCGTCCGAATTGCACGTTATGCAAATGTGTATAGCGTTACAAGGAAGTGTTCAATTTGGGACACTGGAGCTCTACTTTTGAGCTATCTTATACTTTGTGTATAGCAAACGAACCCTAAAATATAAATAAATAAGCGATGGATCAAACTATTTATTATGTGACAGAGAAAAGATATTAAAACTTATATTTACTACTTGATTATTGTTGATTAAGCTTGGCTAAAAATAGTGAAGTTGATATTTATAATTGTTTTGATGTTGAGTAAGTATATATTTGTTTACTCTTTCTGAAGAGCCGTCTTCTAATCTATGTATGTAAATATAACAAGAATCTAGTTACTTAAATAGCTTAATTTTGTAATGTAATTTATATTATTTTAAAATAAAAATATAACGTAAACAATCTTACTCAATTCAAGCTTTAAATAATAATTAAAGTACTAGTTCATATAAATAAAATAAATCACCCTATGATAAGTTTCTTTTTGCCAATTTTTCAATTGCTGTACAACATCATTGCATAGATTATCTCTGATTTTTATGTGGAGGTCGCACAGTCGATCAGACTCCACCAAAACACCTTTACATGCCGCTTCCATTGTACCATATTCAGGACCTGAAACAATCAAACACACAAGTTATATTATTTATTGTGTACAAAAATCGCAGTATACAATTTCTATTATCGCAATGATTTACGTTTAAAATATTTAGTAATATAATGAAAATATATGTGCATTAAAATGTAAACTCGTTAAAACTCTGATTCAATCGCTCATAAGTTTCAACAGCACTTTCATCTCGCTTTATGTTTCAAGTGCATTCGTTAAAATTGGCGCAAAATCCGCCATGTGTAGCGGCGCATTTTAAAGTATGTAATTAAAACGTACGTAACTTATTTTTAATGTATTATATACGTTATTCAACACAGACCTCAATAACCAAAGACAGTAAAGAAGTATTTGCGAAAGCAGATACATTGGACGGTGAATGTTTGTCGACACTCGTACAATGCACTAACATTTGTTTGACTCGTAGTGAAATCATCCAAAAAATCTGCGACAGTTCTTGTTGAAGTATTCAATTTATTCTCGCCACATTGGACGTGTTTTTGATACAGTAAACTAAAAAATATTACATATTGAAATAAATTATTCTTTTGAGTATTAATATGGATTAGTTCTATGGGCATTTTACTCCGTTCTTTTTTAATACATCACAGTTCTTCCTTTGGTATACACTGATTTTTTTTAAAGATTCTGTCTATATGCTCCGACATAAATGTCAAAATATTGTGCGGGTTAAAAAAAATCTGTACCCATTTTCGTTTTTTTCTAGAATAATTCAAACTTTCCACAAAGCTCGATTCCATGTTTCAAATACTCATATTTGTGCATTCAACATTCTCTTAGCATTATTTCCTATCATCTAAACTATGTTTTAGCAACAACATCCTTTTAGGCTCTTCGAGTTCCAAAAAAATGTCAGGCTCATTTGTCGATTTTTTAACTTTACTTTTTTATATAGTATCTAGAGTTGGCCTCATCATATCTTATACCTTACTGTCGATCTGGATTTTTTTAAATTTATTATCTTTTTTATTTTGATTAAAGTCTTCCTGATAATAATTGATAACATATAACATTGATACATTTCCCATTTCACAGCAAGAAGTGTCCAATTATTAATTTTATAAGAAAATGTGAAAGGGAGAAAATGTGTTTCCATTAGGCTGGTTCTCAATCGAATAATTCTCCCTATTTTTAACTACATAAATATTCCAATGATTGACTGAACATTCGCAAAATCTTGAATGAAATTTGGAAAAATCTTAGAATGAAACAATTTGTATACTTGATTGAGCAAAACAGGTAGTCGTTTTTTCTTTCAATATACCCGAGTGACTAGTGCCGCTCCAAAATCCATTGTTCTTTATGCGCCTTTATTTTGTTTCGAAATGCGAGGCAATGAGACGCTTTCTTTCAAAAATATTTGTGAATAAAAAATCAGCTGTCTCTATTATGACAGAAATTCGCAGAATTCGTTCATTGAACGAAAGAAAATGTTAGAAACGCTCTCCATCTATTATGGTTTCATGGAAGTACATTTTAAACGACTTTCAACATTTCAAGAAGGATGAGAAAGTGTGATAAGACATTTAAAAACATATAAATACACGTTTCTGGATGCTTTCGAAAAAACCACTCCTTTCGACAATCGCCAGGGAGTCAAGCAGAGAGGACAGCACACTTTTTATTGAACTAACGACATGGCTTTTTTTGAACTTTGATTTGTCGGTACATCATTGCAAGCTTTATTTTAGGGCAACCACCAGAGAATAACTCCGGCGGCATTCTCTACTACGATAGCAGCCTTTCTGGTTGCCTCCAAAGAGCGAGTCGAAACGTTATTTAGGAGGATATGGCAGATTTGTCCTCCCCTCCTCTTCCTTGAATTTGGCCATAAATTTCATGTCATTTAATAAAATACTACAAATCTTAAGAGGTTTCAAAAATACAGTTATGAACCACGCAGAACTGTTGATCTTGTTTCGTCGATCAGCGCCATTTTTGTTCTTGGTCTGATGACAGGGTAACTTTGTACGTTAACTTGTCAGGCCGCCATTGAAGGCTTATGAATATAAGTCAATAGTAACTGCAATCATTAGTAAGATCAACACAAGATTATTCATATGTATTATTTTATAAATCGTTAAGTTCTATAAACACTGTGTTATTATTCGAGGTCTGTGAAATATTATTATGTATAAGTTTTCAAAAACATTTTTAAGTCTACACCTAATAGTACTTGCAACTTATAAATTTACCTCTCGTGAAGTAAAAAATAATAATTTTTAACATTGTATGCAGCAAAAATATTAAAGAAGTTGATTCATATGAATTTAAAAAATAAACGGCACGATTTTATTGCTTTTGACGTGGATTTTTGACTTCTGAGAAGGGATAATTGTTTTTTGCGCTCTACTATTGGTCAAAATTTGGTTTAACTTACTTCATTCAATTCTCAGTAAGTCATAATGTTATAAAAGTCTTAATATGGATGCAAGATAACTGAACGTTTTCACTGCGACTGCACGAATTTATTGCTTTTGATGTGGATTTTGAACAGGGACGTCATTTGGAGCGCGGAATGTGAGGGATTTGGCTAGAAAAATGCATGTCATTTAATGAAACGCCATGAACCTAAAAACGATTAGCCAATTTTGCCCTTCGTGGAAAAATCTGAAATGACGTCCATGGGAGCAAGGCACTTATTAGAAGGTCAGAAAGGAGTTACTCGTCCTCCTGAACAATCAGACACTTAAACGAACCTCGCCGACAATTCGATGGTCTGCGCCCCTAAACAATGTGGTCTGAAACTCTCTCCTGTTACGTATATGTAAATTTAAATTAAATAAGCTTTGATTTTTTGTAAAAAACTCACTTCACGGCTTAATTTATTTAGCCTTTTAACGTTTTTTTAATAACAAAATTATTGCTTATAAGTAAAATAAATGCGCAAACTATAACACAATTTTGCACTGTGCGATAAAATTTGTATCATGTCATTATTATTTTAATTATGTGTGTATGCATGTATATTAAAAAATTCATGCTGTGCAATCATGTAATCATAAAAAAAAATATTTAAAAAAACACCTATTTATTATTTAAGCCAAAATGTATCCCTTCAGCTAAAAGGTCGTCAGCCCGTATTCTAAAGCGGTTTTAAAAATTAGGGTTCATAGAATACCATCACTCGATCAGTTCGAAGGGATTTGAATGCCGCATTATGCATGAGATTGAAGACTACTACTATAGATTCAGGTTATTATTGTTGATTTATTTAAATGTGTTTCATTTTGAAACGAACATATAACACAGTAATCATAATCGCGACCCCTTTCTCCAATATTTATTAAACTTTGTGTAATATTATATTATTACCTTTTACCATAATAGTTTATTCGTCGTTTAAGTTATATTTTCAATGGTTACTTTGTAACAACACTGACGAAAATAATAAAAATTAAAAACTATAATAATGGAATAATTAACAAGATTAGTGATTATAGTTTTAATAGCATTATCTTTATGACGATTATGAGAAGCCAACTCAATGAGCTTCCATAAGCAGTATAGCTCGTCAAATTAAAATATTAAAAAATCTCGCCACAAATGTATACTGAAAACGAAATGAACGCACCGCAACCACCACCGCAGACTGTAAACCAAATTTCTGATTATAAAGGGAAAATATAAGAACCGACTTGCGATTAAAGCGTTTCGGTGAAAGTCGCGACTATTTACGGTTTCGAGATATAATTATTTTTAGTCTATAGTGGGCGAACTTTTTAAAATTCGGCATGCCTACGCATATTTATGACAGTAAACACTTTACGAACGCCGGAACCGGCTGTTAACCGTCCGCAGCTAAAAACACTCCCATAACGAAGTGTGCGCATATCAAATCGCGGCATGTCCATCGAAACGTAATTTGATGACACACTTAGTTTTTGTATGGATAATGACTGCGACTTACGACCCTTTCTTGGCACAGTTTCGTAGAACGCCAACGACGATTACTGGCACCAGCGAAATATCAAATGCAAAATCGCGATTTATTTAAAAAAAAGAGTATGGGGTTTTTGATGCTGGATGTGAAAAAACTAGTCTTCGATACAAAAATATGAAATATGCCAATTTATTATCCCACGCGTAATACGCTTATACATTTGCAGCCAAAATAGACGCCGGAAAAGCTGTGTATGTAAAATACTACTATATGATATATGGAAATGTATTTGCCGCTATCCGGTGGTGGAGTTAAAACGGCAGGTCTTGTAAATAAATCGGTGAATGACAAGTTAAATTATCGGTGATGTGTTCTTGTGATGATTTTGATGATCCACTGATGTCTAATGCTGTGACTCTAATGCGTCATTTCTTCGTCCATCTACCTTCGCTCGTATGTGTCACATATTATATATTGTTGATTCGAGACGGCTCTGGCGAATCGCAGATGAGAATGTAAGTGGGGCAATTGCATCGCTTCTTGAACACACCCACGAAATATGTTTACGCCTTGAAAGTGAAACTTCCAGCTGGCCACTTTCGGCGATCGTTAACAAAGGGGCTAAATGACACTAGTATTTTTTGCGCAGGGTAGAACGCATCGCGCATCCTTTTCGCACATAACGTCTCAGGAGGCATGTAATAGGTAGTCCGTGAAATATTAACAATTATTAACGCAAGTGTTTAGTCCCGATCTCTGTCTTCCCATTGTTAAAGCCTTACTTTCGAGACGATTTTGTACTTCTTTTCATCTGTTCGAAACGGTCGTTTGAATGAATGACGCTTTAAGTTAATTATACAGATGATTAAAACAATCGCGTAAAATCCCAGTTGGGGTTCCTCAAGGAAATATAGTAAGGCCGTTTCTTTTCATTGTACACATATACCTTGATTCACGCGGTTTCACTTTAACGCGGTCAAGAAAATACTGTTAAATTTAAGCGAGGTTAAAAAATCATTTGCGGGAGTATAAAGATTATTTAATAAAGGTAAATTCAGAAGAATTTCCTGTTAGATATGACTAGAAAACAAAAGGTTAGATTAAAATAAAAATTACATACATATGTACAAATAATAGTATGTTTTCGCTTTACGCGATTTTCGGCAACCAATATGCCAATTTTGTATGGAGTTCTAAGTTTCGATTTACGCGAATTTTTATTTTTTGTAACGTATTTTCAATTTTTGTATGTGTTTTATGCCTAGATTTGTGCGAATTCGATTTACGCGAAATTTCGATGAGCCTATCTACCGAGGAAATCAAGGTTTGACGGTACGAGGGGAACCCAAAAGTAACGAGACTCGAGCTGTGAAGTGAAGGGATGTCAGGCGAACCATTACTACGTGGTGGAGTGTTGTAGAGGGAACCAGTATGAGTCAGTATGCGACGTTTCGTCGCTGTGAGAGCACTCATTTGTGCGTAGTATTTTTTTACCAAAACAATTTTTACTACGTGACGAAAACACGCGACGGTAAAATTTTGTTTTCTGTTGGAGAAAACGGCCGCGGAAACTCCTGTAATACTTGAAACAGCTTACAAGGATGATGCTTTGATTAATAAAGCTCGTGTCTACGACTGGTTTTTGCGGTTTAAAAGAGGCGATTTGACATTTAAAGACAAACCTCGTTCCGGACGCCCCTCAACTTCAAGAAATCAACACCGCGTTGTCTGTGAAGCAGTTTTTGAGTAAAAACGGACACCGATTATTCACTCCCCTTACTCACCTAACCTGGATCCCTATAACTTATTTTTGTTCCTTAGACTCAAAAGGGACATGAAAGGAAAACGTTTTGAGACTGCGGAAAATATAAAACAAAAATCGCCGGAGGGATTAATAAAAATCATCATTGAAGAAATGGAGAGTGCTTTGAAGGTGATCAAAATTTGTTGAAAATATATTGAAAAATAAAAAACTTATAAAGAATGTCTCGTTATTTTTGGTTCCCTTCTCCTATATAGTACTAGCGATTTCTCAAAATATAATAAAATGCGATTATGTATTTACGATACCGACGCAGCTACATTAACGAGGGATTAAGGTATAAAACCAAGCACGAATTACTATCTTTAACTTTCGTATAATTAATAAAAATTATGTAAATATTGGATAAGCAATAATGTCTAATAGTTTTAATTTTATGTAAATTCATTGAAAAATACATTAACTCAATTGATTCAGTCTCTCCAGTCAAATATTTATATATTAAATATTTGCTGTATAGTTTTTCAAGCCTTCCAGATTGTTTAAATGTATGCGTATTATTCACACGCAGTAGAAATATATAACTATGCATTATTATTTTTTAATATGAATTTATTTCATGTACGTGCCGAGTATATATGAACAACTAAACAGCAATATTTTTGGAAGGCTTGAAACGCTTTATTTAATATTGAGAACTAATTTTACTGTACCATAAATTATTTTTTGTTAACTTTGGAAGACTATTATAAAAACGTACCTTTCTCGATGAAGTCGCTCCATTTTTTGGCCCAGCCGCGAAGGCCCTTCGCGTAAGCTTTCTCCATCTCGGCTCTTTCTGAGATCATGTTGGCGAGGTCAGTGCACAGCCGATAGCCATCTTCGATACGCTTCGTGGTCCTTTTATAGTTGCCCGGCTCCCAGAAGGAGTCAGAGCTGACGCCCTGCTGCGGCTCGTCGCTGTGCTGCGACATCACGCCGCTGACAAACCACCCTGAAACCATAAAAAAAATCAAGATAAATATTGCCGTCGGATAATTTCATGGTGTCACACATAATACTGAGTTATTATGAACCAATGTGACACAAAATTACGGTTTTCCTGCATAAACTATGCCGTTCTAGATATACACATCCTATGTAGAATAATTGTCGACCCGGCGAAGCGGGTCAAACGTCGAGGAAACAATCCCCTAGAAAGCCCTCTTTGCGATTCGGATTAGGTCGCCAATCGGAGCGGACTAGAAACAGGAAAACGCCAAAAACAGGTCAACCGTCCGTATAGTAGTGGAATAGGAGAGTCGAGAGAACAATGAAGTAGAACCGGAACGACGGAGTGCATTTTCAGACATTCCAGTTTATATTAAAACTCCATAAATTCCAATGGAATTTCTAATTTGAAATTTTTAATACGAGAAAAATGCAGGTACAACTTGTTGCTGCCGAGAAAATATACAGCACATTATAAGCGTAGAAGTCAATTAGAAACCACAAACTAATAAGCAGCCTTCGTGTAATACATATTATAATAAAGACAAACATTAAATCTCACCATAATTTTTATTTCATATTTTGACACTACAGATTTGTAAGAAATACTGAATACATCTAAATCGTACTAAAAAAACATTTTTTAGGAAAAATATGTTTCTAGTCTTTAGCGGGCCAATCGTGGAAAATAAGAGACTAATCTCCGTCGTGCGCGTACTACAAATTAACTCCTTAAGTAGTGAGTTCATTTTACGTATTTTTCCATAATTATTTCTGTTGATATTTATTTATTATTATTTATAGATAAAAATCAGTTCTCAACGTTTTGATTGATTTTACTACTTTATTGTATTAGTGTTTTAATAATTTATTTTAACATTTTTCTAATATTAAATTTCGTTAATTTATTTTACATATTTTTTATGTATTTTTCGGCTTTTGTGAATTTTTTTATATCAATTTCTTGTTATGTGACATTTACGCAATCTTTAATTTATAATAAAAAATAATATATAAATATAATGTTTTTTATTTATTATTTCTTCAGTTATGTATGTAAATATATAACTGTCCGGGGTACCTCAAAACGTTGAAATATCAATCGCCGTACATGTACGGCGATACCGCTCAAAGCTTTAACAGCGATCTTATAGTATTGTGGTGCCATATGTTTGGGAAAAGGAATAACTAATTTTTTTATATACAATAGAGATTTTTTAACAATACGTTAAGATATATCCAATTATGAAGAAAAATCCGCCGTTTATTGGTAATTATCTGAGTTGCGCGATAATTCAATAGTTAATAAGGAAGAAAACTGACTTTTTTTTAAAAAAAACAATTTTTTTTAATACAAACTAAGCCCAACAGTATCATTTTTAACTACAGGCGGCTCTCGAATTTCGGACGTTCGACTTTCGCACGATTCGCTATTTCGTACATTCAAAAAAAAAAAAATTTAAATTAAATTTTTTTTTAAAAAACGTTCTGATAGCGGTGAATCTTTTGCTTCAATCGGACGTTCGTATGATACAAACAGGTCTACAATATGTTCAATTTTGCAAAATAAAAATATAATTAAAGAATACGTTCAAAATTGTGGAAAATAAAGATATATTTCCACAATCTTTAATGATATGTTTCCAAAAAAACACAGCAAAAAAACATGGATGAAATGGAAAATCTTTGTCATCGTAGATCGATGACCAACATCAAAAAGATGTCCCTCTGAGTATTTCAATTATTCAAACAAAAGCTCTTAGTTTGTACAAAGATTGGAAGGATAGATTAAAAAATATTTTAACACGGTTTTTCAAGCAAGTAACGGTTGGTTTTACAATTTTAAAATAAGGTGTTCTTTTAATAATATTAAATTTACTTGAGAATCGGCTGATGCGGATAAAGATGCTGCAAAAGAATTTATTTCCTAATTATCCAAAATTATTGAAGATGTAGAATATTCCTCTAGCCAAATATTTGATGTAGATGAGACAGGTTTATTTTGGAAAACTCTTTAACAATGAAAAATATGAATGAAGCCTTTACGCACCTTGACAATTTTTTAAATATTATGGAAGATTGTGATCCCAATGAAAAACGCATATATCAAGTGCGTGGGGCGATCAATAAAAACATAGCATGTTATAAAATACTATATGAAGGAAAGTTAACTCTTGATAACTTTTCAAAGGCAACACCCGCAAACCCTACTTAAACGTGTCTCTTAAACGCCTCTTAAACATCTTATATTTATTAGATAAATAAATATTTTGAAATACACACAATTTCAATTTTTTTACTTCCCTCGACTTTCGTATATTCTACATTCGCACACATTTTCAGGAACCAATTATGTGCGAAAGTCGAGGGCCGCCTGTACATTTTATGACATTTGGGCAAAGACCAAAATGGCCTAAATATGCACAGTTAAACTAAAGTCGAACCCCGAATTGTAAAATAAACAAATCATAGCAAAACATTACAAATTTGAGATGATTGAAAATATATATACTTGTCAACAGTGGCGTAGCTATGGGGAGGGGGGGGGAGAGGGCGGGCCGCCCCGGGCAGCACTTGCTTGGGGGCGGCATATTCGCGATGGGATCGTCTAGTGTGGTTCTTTACCCTGAATGCACTAAAACATATATAAATCCACGAATAATAAGAGTTTAATAATAACCAATTTATTATTTTACGCCACTACTTGTTAATGCACTCTCTCGAATCGTTATGAATAACTTTTATGAACTCATGATTACAGTCATGAATGATGGTGAAAAACAATATAGTTTACTCATACGATATACAGCATTTTCCTCTTTGTGCGAATCATCATCATCAAAGCAGGATTTATTCAAAACTTGAACATACATACATAAATATCGCGAGACGAATGTCACGAGTTCCATTAACACAGCGTCACAAATGAAAACGCCACCGTGACAAAAGGTTCAACTACATATATTATACATATATGTAATATAACACACGAGCGAATATAAAACTGAAAACATGAAAAGCGTCTTCCGTTACAGTATCCGGCGGCGGAGGAAATGAAGCCGACTCCATGGAAAAACCACTTCAAGTGGCAACGCTAACGTAACTCCCTCTGTATATTTATGTATCGTGCACAAAAATTGTCGTTGTTTGTAATAGACAAGAGCAAATCTTATCAACGCACACTTCTCTATATAGTCTATCTCGTTCTCCAAGATTGTCTTAAGCTATTCAGATCATAGTAAATATATAAACCCAGATACGAATGGCAAAACAATGTCAATCTTGATACATGAATAACTCTTGCTGCATACAAAAAACGTATATCGTTTACCGTTCAATATCGCCGTTGAAAAATCTATGGTCCGGGCATGTTTGACAATGAATAATTAAATTCGTACACAGATATACATATACATGAGCTCATTCCGGTCAAATATATAGAGATTCTCATCTCGTTGCGCAACGTCCAGTGTGTAAACCCGGCGTTTTATATGATGTTAAACAAAGTTAACGGTACGTGTATGTTTGCAGTGGAGGCACGAGAGGGAGGACCGACCGCGAAAAAAGAAGACTGATAACACTATCACGACTCGAGATGAATCCTATTCAAAGTCGTGTTACATTATGAAGATGTATAAGTGAGTTTATTAATATAATAATAGGTCATCCACAGAAATAATACTGGGTTGAGTACTTTGCTAATTTGATTATGTACTAATTGTATAGTGCATACAGTATCCGTTTAAAGATTGAAGGAAATCAGACTAAAATTACTATATCATTGTGTTAAAACATTTTTTCTCTCATTAAAATTATGAAAACTGATCCGAAGTTTAATTATTATTAGTAGTATCTCGTTTTATTATCGCTAATTAATTAATTTCTGCAATATGGGAGTACAATCAATTATTCATTATAACATTCTGATTGCTCAATATACTTTAATTTTATGTTAAATAAAATACAAAAAAGTCACTTGAAAAACAATAATTAATATAAACGAGATAATCGGTTTCATTCACAAATATACAAAGTACTTGAACGCTAAATGGAATCTTGCCAGATACATTAAATATTAAGAAAACATGCAATAAGATATTGATTTGTTACCACGGTACATATTTTTAATCTCGTTCTTATGGCGTACAATTCAATGATTAAAACCTAAAGCATTATACATTTATCGATTACAACTCAACTGCCACAACGCAAACTAGCCCTTGAGGTACGTAGACATATTATGCTGTTGAAAAGCAATGAAACGCGGTTGGTTGTGAAGTCATTAAAATGACATTATTAATCCTTTTAACGCCAAGCGCATTATATGATGCGCAACTAAATCTACTGTCTAACGCCAAGCGCATGATATGAT